>NW_007729969.1:112762-136074 GCF_000696425.1 Galeopterus variegatus | reverse complement strand
TGTCAGCACCTCATTCCCTTTCATGGCAGAATAGTATCCCGCTGTACGCATTCAGCCACTTATGGACACTGGGGTTGTTTCCACCTTTTGGGTATTATGGATATGCTGCTACGAACATTTGTGAACAGGTATCTGAGCACCTGTTTCAATTCTTTTGAGCATACAATGAGGAGCGGAATTGTTGGATCATAGGATAATTCTGTTTAACTTTTTGAGCAACCACCAAACTGTTTTCCACAATGGATGCACCTCCCTTCAGTTTTAAGATTATATTATTCTAAGTGCAAAGACAATACAACACCACAGAAAATTCAGAAATTATTTATTGAGCAATCTAAAAAGGTTTTAAAGCAATGTTAAAAAATTATAAAATTATATATAAATACATATTTATTGTAACAATTCAAATAAAGGAATTCCTAGAAGGAAAAAGTCCCTTTGTCTGCTTCCCACCCCATCCTACTACCTTCCCCATGGCCGATCAGTATTAACCCTTTAGTGTGTATCCTTCCACACATTTTCTAGGCATTGATATAGTTTTTGATTTTTTTTTTTTACACAAACAGGCCATATTATCCATATTGTCTTGCTTATAAGCCTTTCTATTTATTTCCTGTGAATTTTGATTATTCCAGAGACTTCCCAGAGCCAGGCTGAGNGTTTTAAAGCAATGTTAAAAAATTATAAAATTATATATAAATACATATTTATTGTAACAATTCAAATAAAGGAATTCCTAGAAGGAAAAAGTCCCTTTGTCTGCTTCCCACCCCATCCTACTACCTTCCCCATGGCCGATCAGTATTAACCCTTTAGTGTGTATCCTTCCACACATTTTCTAGGCATTGATATAGTTTTTGATTTTCTTTTTTTACACAAACAGGCCATATTATCCAAATTGTCTTGCTTATAAACCTTTCTATTTATTTCCTGTGAATTTTGATTATTCCAGAGACTTCCCAGAGCCAGGCTGAGGGTCCCTAGAGGAGGGACCCTCAGATCTGAGGCCTGTCCTTGTCCTTTTAGAAAAAGTCTGGAAGTCTGGGCCTCAGGTATGGACAAAGCTTGGGTGGTTGGCTAATGAATGTATTATAATTTTCCCTTTGTTATCTTCATATACAAATTCTTTGTAAAATGAATATGAATTGCTTTTATAAGAAAAAAGAAGCAGGGAGGAATTGAGAGCCCGCAGGCTCAGCACCCAGCTTGTACCTTAATTTAGCACTTACTTCTTTCTTCCTGGCTGCATAATGAGCTGTTTATGTGTTTGTCTCCCTTGAGGGTGGACAGGCTTATTCATCTCCTTTCCCTCCCCACTTCTCACCATGCGGAGCTGAGCCCCACACAGCACGTCTGCTCAACAAGTGGCCCCTCCAGGGTTGTGGCAGAGGCTGCAGAGAAGAGGGTGGGTTCTGAAGACCCCCATATGCCCTGAGCTCAGCTCTCAAAGGGGTGTGCATGGCCCTGGGGCATCACAATCTCCGCAGGGGCATTGCCCAGCCTCTGTGAGAAGCTTGGTGTGAGTGCAGGTGCCTTTATTCATGGGGCCTCAGCCAGGACGCGGTGGCAGGCGGCACCCAGCTGAGGAAGTAATTAGAATGCTGCTGGGAGCAGGAATCAGGAGAGGCTGGGAGGCTCGGGAGGCTCAGGCTCAGGCTCAGGCTCGGGCTCAGGCTCCTTTTCCAGAGAGATATAAATAGCTGGTCTGTTGGCGGAGGTGGAGAGCGGTACACACTGGAATGCAGGTGGGAGCAGCCAGCGCCTGGGCACGGGGGTGGGGCCGTCTTCTTGAGCTTGTCTGTCTACTGGTCTGGTTTGGGAAGGTGCTGGAGGAGTGGCACTGATGGGGCAGGGGCACGTGGTCTGTGCTGGGAGGGTGCCTGACTCCCGCATCTGTCCCCTCAAGACAGGGCTTGCCAGGGCTCATGTTTCTGCTGGGGGATCAGACCTCCATGGGGGAGCATCACGACAGACTCCTGACGGTCCCGGCTTCCTGCGTCTACCTTTCCACAAGAAGCAGGCTTTTAAGGGTCAGAGTGGCATTCCAGAGCTCAGGATCATTTATAGCATTTCCTGGGGAACCATCCCTGATGGTGCTGGGCAGCTCCGTGCCTGACTCATCCAAAAACACTTTATAAATAACCTGGCAGAGGGATGTGGGCTGTCCACCCCCGTGCCCCCCACGCTCTGTGAGCAGGTGACAGCACTGAGGTTCTGAGGGCTTCCAAGAAGTCCAGGGCAGAGCGCCTCCACAGTGGCCAGGAGCCAGGGCCAGGTATGCTGGGAGGGAGCACTGTCAACCTCTGGTGGATGGCGCTGCAGCAGTCCTGGGCATCAAGGGGTCCTCCTCTCGGCTATGATGCTGTCAGCGCCCCAGCCTTCTGTGGGGAGCATCAGGGATTTCCGGCTGGGCCAGCTGAGCCACTCTGGGCTAAACTCACTGGAGACCCAGGATGAGTCACTTCCCCTCTCTGGGTCTCACAACCCTCATTAGTAAAATAAGAGGGTTGAACTAAGTGAGTACTGAGGTCCTGTCTGGCTGTTACATTTTTGATTCCCCTTGGTGGGCACAGCTTGGCATTCCTAAATTAGACACCACCGATATACTGAGCCCCCATCCACCTGGCACTGTGCTAGCACCCCCATGCAAATGTATTTTAATAAGACTTGTCTACTGCTAGTTATTTCATTGGTTAGAGGCCCGAGCTGGTCAGGCAAGGTCAGGGTTCTGTGCCAGTTGTCCAGAGGACCAGCGAGGGAGTGTGCAACGGGTCAGGCAAAGGCGGACAGACCTGACACCAGTAGGGAAGGGCACTGTGAGCTGCTTGTGTTATTCCCTGCCCCACCAGATGGGCCCAGTGACTTGCTGAAGGTCACGCAGCTGGAAGTGATAGAGGTCAAGCGAGAACCCAGGTGTTCTGATTGCGAGTACAGTTTTCTTGGGTGGAGTGGTCATTATTTCTGTCTTCTCTGGGAAGATCTAAAGTTGATAAGAAGTTGACAAGAAGCCACCAGAAGCAGGTGCCCCTGGGCGGAGAAGGCAGGGCCCTGCTTGTTCCTGACCAGGGCCTGCTGCGGTCTCAGAGTGGGAAGACATTGTCCCTGGCTGCCCGTACAGTGTCTGGCACATTCTAAGTGCGGATGAGTGGCTGGATATTCCCATGCCACAGGATGGGCGTGGGTGGGGGCGGGGTCAGAGAAGGAGCAATTACCCCCCCATGTGGCCTGCAAGTTGGGAGAGGAGACTCCCTCACTAGTCAGGGCCGGGTGGATGCTGCAGCCAGCAGGCCAAGGACAGCAGCTGGGAGAACAGGGGTGTGAAAGGTGTGCTCGGATCGGGCTGATTATTGTTCCCAAGGAAGAAGACATTGACTGGCTTGCCACAGAGGCAGATGAGGGCCTGGGAACACACTGCAGCCTGGGATAGGCTGTGCTCTCACTGCTGGAACACTTCTAACTTGTGAGGGGTGAGCTCCCTGTCCCTGAGCGAATGCCCTTCTGTAAGGGTGTGGAGGGGGGATTCCTTACTGAGGCAGGGCTGAACTAGCCTGGTAGTTCCCAGTGTGACAGTGCGTCCGAATCCCTGGGCGAGTCTGTTTATAATACAGATCCCCGAGTCCCCCCAACCTACTAAATGGGACACTCCAGGGGTGGAGCCTCCATGTCAGCCCTCCAGTTCCATGATTCTGTGGTGCTGACCTCAAGCAGTGCATCCGAATCCCTGGGCGAGTCTGTTTATAATACAGATCCCCGAGTCCCCCCAACCTACTAAATGGGACCCTCCAGGGGTGGAGCCTCCATGTCAGCCCTCCAGTTCCATGATTCTGTGGTGCTGACCTCAAAAGGCTGGGGCTCAGTCTATCCCAGCTCCCCGTACTGCACCCCTGCATACACCATTTACGTTTCAAACACTTTGCAACCACTGACAGTGGTAGTGATCAGTAGATGGAGAACCAACACTGCAGGAGACCATGAATATGAAGCTTAATCACTGACTTGGCAGCTGCCACAGAACCTGAACAAATGGCTTCCTTGGAGGCCACTGAGGAAACTGATGTCAGGCATCATGCTTCTTGGGATTAAGGTGCTGAAAGGTCTTGGTATCTTTTGAGGGAAGCAGAACCATAGGGTCTTCCTCCAGCCACTCTGTTCCTTTTGGCTAGTCCCTTTCAAACTTCACCCCTGATGAGGGGAGCCTGGTACAGTAGGAAGGGCATGGTCACGGGCAAGTCTAAAGCCCTGATCAGACTCCCTGCTCCTCCGAGCTTGCTATGTGACTTTGAGCTAGTCCCTTACGCTCTCTGGGCCCCTCATTTGTAAGGTAAGGGAGTTAGACTTTTAAACCCTCCCTGACATGACATGTTACAAAACCTCAAAAGACCAGGAGTGGAGTATGTGCCTAGTTTCTGGCATCAACATTGTTCTGATCTGTTTTGTTGTTGTGGAGTCTCCCCTCATAAGAAGGAGACTCTTCTTACTTCCCCAGAAGAAACCCTGTCCCCTCCTTTTATGTTTGCCACTGTCTGCTGGAAGTGTGGCTGGCATGGCCAAACAGGCAGGAAGGCCTCGCAGCAGCAGAGCTACGACCATCAGTGGGGAAGGAAGGAGTGAGCATGTGGACATGCCCAGTAAGTGGGGACAACCAGGGGCGGCTGCAAGGTGGGCACTGTTCAGGGAGGGACCAGGGCAGGGGACTCTGCCAGGAAGCTACAGGCCCCGCCTCAGAGCTAGGACTGTGACCAGGATGGGGGATTCTGAGTTAATCATTACAAAAGTTCCCAAGGAGTGTGAGGTCTGCTGAGAGCATGGTGGCCGAGTGCTGATGTATAGGACTTCTGAAGACAGACCTGGGTGGGTGGGCAAAGATGCCTTCTCTGGAGGGCATGCCCAGGGCCAGACATTGCATCTGCACTTTTTCTGATTTTCACAGAACCCATGCGAGAGGGTATCGTTTGCCCCAGTTTACAGACAAAGATAGCAAGGCCCAGGTTACCTGTCAGGGCCACAGCTGGTGAGAGGCAAGGCAGGATTGGAGCTTGGGTCTGGCTGATTCTAAAGCACACAGGGCTCCCTCTGCACCATGAACCTCCTCTTCTGTTACAAGCACCATTCTCCTAAGTGCGATGGCACCTATCAGCCCAAGGTTCTGCATGGATCTCCCAAGGTCAGGGGCATGTACACATAAATGAATGCAGGAAGGAAAGGTAATTTAGAAAAAAAACTGCACTGGAGAAATTTGAAATATCCTAGAATAGCCCAACAGAGTGTTGGCAGGATTTGAACCTGAGACCTACCTGGTTGCCAAACTGGTTGCTGGGGAAACTGAGGCAAATAAGCTCCAGACCTTGGCCTGGAGCTCATGTGGTATGTCAGAGGCTGACTGTAGGATCAGCAATGCCTCTTATTTCTGGGGAGGAGGGTGGGGGTCACCATGCTGGAGGCTCTCAGGGAGGGCCCCCCACAGAGGCAGAGCTGGGGTTGTCTCAAAAGATGGGTTGGAATTTACGTGGCAGTTGGTTGTGGGAGAAAAGGGTTCTAGGCAGCTGGACCAGAAAGTGAAAAACGCTCAGTGGACTTGGGGAAACTGGGGTTAGCCCCCCGGGCTGCAGGATGGGGCAGGGGAGAAGATGTGACATGTGAGAGACAAGGCTGGACCAGTGAGTGGGCCAGACTAGGGACAGGGTGTGTCTGTGTGACTTTCTGACTTTGGCCAAGCCTCAGTTTCCTCAACTGTAAAGTGGGGGAAATAAGGGTTGTTGTGAGATTTCAACTAGATAATAATAAAACGGGTAGCAGTGAGCCTGCCACAGGTTCTGTACTGGTTGGTGCTATTGTAGTTGGTGGTGGTGTTGATGATGACAGTAATAATAATAATAATAATAATAATAATAATAATAATAGTAACTGAGCTTCCTAGTTCCCTTTTAGTCCATTCTCAATGCAGCACCATTGTTATGACAGTAGTAGTAACTGAGCTTCCTAGTTCCCTTTTAGTCCATTCTCAATGCAGCACCATTGTTATGACATATGGCAGATCATATCCTCCCTCTGCCAATAAGCCTCCAGGGACTCCTGCTGCGCTTCTGGTAAGAGCCCATGCGTGGCCTGACTGTGCCCTAACCTCTCCCCCCACGTGTCCATGCTGCTCCCCTTCTGTCACTCTGCTCTATCCACAATGGCCTCTTTGCTGTGCCTGGAACTTGCCAGGTTACTCCTGCCTCAGGGCCTTTGCACTTGCTGGTCCTTGGCCTGGAATGCTCCTCCTCAGGTACCCCCGTGGCTCACTCCCTATGTGAGTCTTTATGCAAATGTCCCCTCCTTAGTGAGACTTTTGGCCATGTTATCTAAAATTGCAAACTGCCCCCACACCATGCCTGCACTCCCCATCTTCCTCCTCTCCTTTATATCCCTTCTCAGCGTTTATCTTCTTCTAACTTATTATATGTTTGTATTGTTTATTGCTTGCCATGAGAGCAGGGCTGTTTTGTGTCCTGCTATATCCCCAGCATCTAGCTTGGAATTGGTGCTCAATAATATGTGTTGTTACTTTTACGCTATCTCTGGAGGATGGGGGGCCAGCCTTCCCCTGTGGGTGTGGCTGGCCCCATGACCAGGGGCCCCCATGCTGGCTTTGCTTCTTTGGAAAGGCCTTTCCTCCAGTGCCGCCTGTGCCTTCAGCAGGAGCCCAGGATCTGCAGGCTTCTGCTGACAGCCTCATCCCTCCCTGCAGGCATCCCTGCTTATTTCAAAACATAGCTCCTCCGCCTGCTCTGGAGTTCCCTCCCTGCCAGGAAACTCAGTGAGCACTGGGGGTGGATGGCTGGCAGCCTTATGCCATCTCGTTCAGGAGGAATTTGCCAAGGGCCTGGGAGCTCCGGGCCTTGGTGGTCTGATTTAGATCCTGGGAGCAGGGCCCCAGCTGCATCTTCCCCATCCAGCTGGAGCCCTGTTCTGAGGCCTTCTCTCCAAAGCCTCCCTGGCCTTGCACATCCCCGGTCCAGGGAGCTGCTCTTTCCAGATCAATGGGCTGTGCCCAAGCATGGAGTATTGGTCTCTCAGTCACTCTGCTGGGTCAGGCCTCTCTTTCTTTAGGGCCACCTCCTGGAGCCACCCTTGGTTATGTCTAAGATCTCCTTCCCTCCCGATAACTCCAGCTTCAGCCATTTTTGAGCCGTGTTGTCCCCGTACTCCATTTCCTTATTGCCTGGACTGTTGGAGTGGCTGACAGTCAGATACATACCCCATTTATTGTGTCCCCTCTGGAACCTTCAGGAGAGACAGTGCTTTAATTCTGAGGAGGCATGGTTAATGGAATTNTGGTGCTATTGTAGTTGGTGGTGGTGTTGATGATGACAGTAATAATAATAATAATAATAATAATAATAATAATAATAGTAACTGAGCTTCCTAGTTCCCTTTTAGTCCATTCTCAATGCAGCACCATTGTTATGACATATGGCAGATCATATCCTCCCTCTGCCAATAAGCCTCCAGGGACTCCTGCTGCGCTTCTGGTAAGAGCCCATGCGTGGCCTGACTGTGCCCTAACCTCTCCCCCCACGTGTCCATGCTGCTCCCCTTCTGTCACTCTGCTCTATCCACAATGGCCTCTTTGCTGTGCCTGGAACTTGCCAGGTTACTCCTGCCTCAGGGCCTTTGCACTTGCTGGTCCTTGGCCTGGAATGCTCCTCCTCAGGTACCCCCGTGGCTCACTCCCTATGTGAGTCTTTATGCAAATGTCCCCTCCTTAGTGAGGCTTTTGGCCATGTTATCTAAAATTGCAAACTGCCCCCACACCATGCCTGCACTCCCCATCTTCCTCCTCTCCTTTATATCCCTTCTCAGCGTTTATCCTCTTCTAACTTATTATATGTTTGTATTGTTTATTGCTTGCCATGAGAGCAGGGCTGTTTTGTGTCCTGCTATATCCCCAGCATCTAGCTTGGAATTGGTGCTCAATAATATGTGTTGTTACTTTTACGCTATCTCTGGAGGATGGGGGGCCAGCCTTCCCCTGTGGGTGTGGCTGGCCCCATGACCAGGGGCCCCCATGCTGGCTTTGCTTCTTTGGAAAGGCCTTTCCTCCAGTGCCGCCTGTGCCTTCAGCAGGAGCCCAGGATCTGCAGGCTTCTGCTGACAGCCTCATCCCTCCCTGCAGGCATCCCTGCTTATTTCAAAACATAGCTCCTCCGCCTGCTCTGGAGTTCCCTCCCTGCCAGGAAACTCAGTGAGCACTGGGGGTGGATGGCTGGCAGCCTTATGCCATCTCGTTCAGGAGGAATTTCCCAAGGGCCTGGGAGCTCCGGGCCTTGGTGGTCTGATTTAGATCCTGGGAGCAGGGCCCCAGCTGCATCCTCCCCCAACGGAGCCCCGTTCTGAGGCCTTCTCTCCAAAGCCTCCCTGGCCTTGCACATCCCCGGTCCAGGGAGCTTCTCTTTCCAGATCAATGGGCTGTGCCCAAGCATGGAGTATTGGTCTCTCAGTCACTCTGCTGGGTCAGGCCTCTCTTTCTTTAGGGCCACCTCCTGGAGCCACCCTTGGTTATGTCTAAGATCTCCTTCCCTCCCGATAACTCCAGCTTCAGCCATTTTTGAGCCGTGTTGTCCCCGTACTCCATTTCCTTATTGCCTGGACTGTTGGAGTGGCTGACAGTCAGATACATACCCCATTTATTGTGTCCCCTCTGGAACCTTCAGGAGAGACAGTGCTTTAATTCTGAGGAGGCATGGTTAATGGAATTGCAGGCTGGCAGGCGTAGGCTGGACTTTAGTCTCTGAATTCCCACTAGGGGAGTGCAGACTCACTAGAAAGAGGACAAGATCTGGTACCAGACAGACCAGGGCTGGAATCCTGACTTTGCCACTTAGCTGTGTCACTTTGGGCAAGTGGATGTCTATCTGTGGGGTGTAACAAAGATACCACCTCCCTCCTGGGGGGCTGTGAGGATTCAGTGAGACCATGTATATGAGGCCCTTAGGGCTCAAGGAAAGGCAGCTGCCCTGCTGCACCAGAATGCTGGGTCTGGTCTCCCTGCTGCCGAATGCTGGGCTGTCAGCAATGTCCAGCTGTCCCAGGCTTGTCCAAAGCAATGCAGGAGCCAGCTGGTCCCTGGAACCTGCCCTGGTGAGGGCTCCTGTCCCTGGGTCTCGCTTCTATCTGGCTGCGGCTCTCCATGTGGATCCTGGCCCTCCCATCTTGCTCTTTCCATCTGCCCAGACAGAGCTCTGATGAAGTGGGCCACCCTGGAACCTAGAGGGAATCCCTGCCATTGTGTGGCAGATCCCTCTGACACTCAGTGACTTCAATTCCACAGAGACCTCTTGAGGATCCTGATTTCCTGCTGTCTTGTGTGTTAAGTGACTCAGAGGGAGAGAAATCCAGATGTATATGAACAGCTTTAAGGCAGAAGAATTTGCAGATCTCGTGGTGTCAGGCCTGGGAGAGGCCTTAGGATCATGAGGCCCACCCCTCTCTACTAATGATGGAGAACCAGAGGTTCTGAAAGGGCCTTGACCTGTCATGTGTCACACAGGTAGAGACTGATCTGGGATTCAAACCCCAGTTTCCTAACTGCTTACCCAGAACTCTTTCTACTGCACCCCTCTTCCTCCCAGGCAGGACAGCCAGACCGCTGGTGACCTCACGGGGATCCTGACTCCCCTTTCCTGCCTCCATGTTTTGACTGGCACCCTCCCCTCCCTGCCCCACCAGATCAATTAGACAGGTCACAGGAGGCACTGATGCCTGGGGGAGCAGTGAAGATCAGGATGGTCTGATTCCAAATGGGCCAGATACAAGAACTCAGGGCTGCCTTCTGCCCATACTTCTGTCTGCTGTTCAGTAGCCTGGAACGCTTCCCACCCCCCAACTCTGCCGGTCAAAATAGCCTTCGAGGCCCAAATCCCACATCTCCGTGAAGCTGTCTCCCATGCACCCATCCCTACACCCCAACTGGAAAAGAAGGGACAATGAACTACTCCTTTGTGCTCCATTTGGCACTTCGTTTATGCTGCTTTTATGACACTGGCTTCTTACATTTTTGTTGTTGGCTGAGAAAGGCCACGACCTCCCTGATTTTCATTCTAAGAAGTTTGGGAGCCAAGTCAGTTTCAGAGGCCACAGACAGGAAGTGAGGGATCCCCTGTGTCCTGACCAGACCGTGGGTCGGGCCCCTCTGCTGCCGAGCCTCTGCTGGCCTGGCTTCCTTCCATGTTTTTCGTCCTACCCAGGCAAACTCTCACCTTCCCCCAGCCTGCTGCAGATGAGCTCGTCCATCTCTGAAATCTTAATCCTAGGCTTTTTAACTTGGGACAGGGTCTGTCTGCAAACCTGTAGCACAGATGCTTACGAACAATACCTCCTCTCTGCAGCAGGGGCCAGAGATGAGAAAGGCATGGGTCCCAAGGCCACAGGGCCTGGTGCTCACTGTGTCAGCAAAAGTTTGGAGCCTGGTTGTTTTCTCTGCCTTCAAAATAAAGGATAGGAAGGCGTGGAACCTGCCTAACCAGGCTTTCCTGAGGAGAACTCTCACCTTGCCTAGGCTGTGATATATGCTCTAGAGACTGCCACCAACTTACACAACACTTCCCAAGGGCTCTTGTGTGAAGTTGCACCTCAGAGCCAACCAAAGCCTCAGGATTCCAGGGGACAAAGGTTTGATCTGTCTACATGTCTCTGGTCTCAGCCTCCCCTCACTCCCCTGGTCTAGCTTTTTATTCATTCAACAAACATTTATTAAGCACCTGCCTTATGCCAGACCTAGAGCTCGGCAGCGGGGATACCATGGTAAACAGCAGAGGCACATAATCCCTGCCCTCAAGGAGTTTATGTTCTAGTCATATTGGAAAGATAATAAAGAAGTAAAGCAACAGATTAAGATGGACAGCTGAAGTGCAAGGAGAGTGAGGGTCCGACTCCAGGGAAGAGTTGTAACAGAGGGGCCCACCTCACGTGGGCTGGTCAAGAAGGGCCTCTGAGCAGCTGGCCTTGAAGCTGAGACCTGAAGGTGGGAAGGACCCTGCCAAGGAAAGATATGGGGATGGGGGTTTCTGGCACAGGGGACAGGATGTGCAAAGCCCTGGTCAGGAAAGACCCGGCTAAGTGGAAGGATGGAGGGAAGGTCGGTGGGCGTGAGCTGAGGTTGGAGCGGAGGCAGCTGGCCTGGAGGAGTTCACGTAGTTTTGGAAGTGCCTGGCTTCCCCACCGACTCACTGTGAGACAAGTGCAAGGAACTTAATTAAGCTTCTGTCTTCTCTTTGTGAAATGGACATGGTAATTCCCCTTCCTAAGCTTGTCGGGAGGCCTCAGTGAGATTTATGGAAAATAGCTGTGCTTGGCCCAGGGCAAGCCCTCCATAAGGGGGGCAATTCCTTTTCTCATTATTTTCACCCCTAGCTCCTCAGGAAAAACGTCCTCACATCTAGGCTCTCTCCCCATTCCACCCCTTGTCCTCAATCCCTCTCCCCATTCCGGATGGTCAGACTTCAGCTATAAGTGCAGTTGTCTGAGTTCCACAGGCTCCAGATGAGAACGCAGTGCGATGGCTTCTGCCCTGCGGTGGGCTGGAATGTGTGCCTTCCTCTCACTTGGATTCTCTCCTCTTTTTTTAATCTTTAAATTGTTAATTAATTATTCAGTGGGTACAAAAGAACATTTCTGGAATATGTGTAAATATAAAGAATAAGAACACTGTGAACACCTGTGTACCCACTGCTCAGTTTACAAATAAGAACATTTCCTTCCCATTTGGAGTCCCATGTAGGCTGCTCCCCAAGCTTGCCTGGAGCTAACAATTTTCTTGAATTTTATGTTTATCTTTTTTTTTTTTTGCTTTTGTTTATAGTTTTGCCACTATGTTTTGCAACTTATGTTTATATACCTAAGTAACATATTGTTTTAGTTTTTGCGTGTTTTGGAACTTTATATAAATGCAACCACACTGTGTATGTTCTGCCACTTGCCTTTTTTTGTTCATCATTATTATCCTGAGGTCTGTGCATGTTGTTACTGCTATATAGTATTCCATTGTGGGAACAGATCATGATTTAATTATTCATTCTCTGGTCTGAGGATGTTTGGGACATTTTCAGTATTTTTCTTTTACAAACAGTGCTCGTATGAACATTCCTGTTCATAACTGGACATACACATTCAATGGTATAAGTCTAGGAGCGGAATTGCTGGGTCATGGGATTTTGCCAAATTGTTTTCCAAATTGGCTGTACCTGCTGATACTCCCCTCAGCGGTCGTGTTGCTCCACAGCCTCCCCAGTCATGCTGTGTCTTGTTAATCTTTGTTGGTCTAGAGGATGGCATCTCGTTGTGCTCCCCCTTGATTTTCTAGTGTATTTCTCAAAGCAGCCACTTTTGGCTTTGCAGAGGTTAAGGTTTCTCACTCCTCCTCAGACTCTGTTCTCATGCCCACCTCCTACCCTTCTTGCCTATGGCAGAGAAGGATACACCTTCCTCCTTTCTCAAGCCTGGGCCCTTTTCTCACTCCTTTAGGATCCTACTCCTTCCCTTCCTCCCTGTCATCTTCAGTGTCCTCCTATTTATGATTTCCAGATTTTGTAAATGAGTAGCATGGCAGACCGTGTTGGTTGCATAAGCAATCTCTGGCTATTTTTAATCTCTTTTTCCTTGCCTGATGGTAAGGATTGAGTTGTATTCCCCAAGTTTTATGTATTAGAAGCTTGATCCCCACTGTGACTGTTGGGACGGTGGAAAATCCTGTTATGGTAATTGAAAGGTGGGGCCTTGAAGAGGGGATTGGATTGTAGGATCATGCCTAGTAAATAGATGGACCCATTCCCTGAGTGATAAGTTGATAGATTAATGGTGGTCATGGGCCTGGTTCTGATGGCTTTAAAAGGAGCAAGCTGAGAAGGTTAGCTCTCTCTCTGCTCTGCCATTCTGCTATGTGAGAACCCTGCGTCACTGTCACCACCAAGAAGGCCTTCGGCAGATGTGTTCCCTGGACTTTGGACTTCCCAGCCTCCAAAACTGTAAGCAATAAATTTTGTTTTCTTACAAATTACCCAGTTCCAGGTATTTTGTTATAAGCAACAGAAATGGACTAATACACTTCCCTCCCCCTATAGAGTCTGAAAATGCTGTATAGCTTCCTGGCTTCCTTTTTGACCCAGTTCTGGCCAATGAGATATAAGAGGATGTCTGCTAGAGGGTTTCTGGGAAAGATTTATCTCCTTGAGAAAAGAAAGTAGGTTCTTCTCCTTCCTTCCTGGCATGGATATTTATATACAAGAACGTGATGTTTGGCGCTGCAGCAGCCATCTTGCAACTATGAGGCAGTAAGTCTGAGGATGAGAAACCGATGTGCTCAGGATGTTGTAGAGAAAGGATGGAAAAAGCCTGGGTTCTTAGGAACGTTGGTGAGCTATTGAGCTAATCCTGGAACTGCCACCCTCCAGACCTCTGCTTATGTTAATTAAATGTCTTTATTGCTGAAACGATGTTAGTAGGATAATCTATTTGCAGTCCAAATATCCCGGATGGGATACCTTTGTACTGATTTTTCTGTCTTGCTTTTTGTGTTATTCTGTTCACTGGCTCCTTTTGTACTTCTCCAAATTGCACTCTCTAAAGACTTAATAATGTAATTCCTGCCAATCCAGTTCCTCTTGAATTTTCTATAATACCTGACACTGTTCACCCACTGTGGGCTTTTGTGATGTTCCAGGGTCTAGGGTCTCCAGCTGCCATCCTTTTTTTCTCCTTACACTGATTCCTCATCACAAGCTACCTTTGCTGAATACCTGGTACAGACCAGGACCTGAACTTGGCTCTTTCCAGAAACTCCTTATGAAATGCCTGTGACTTAGGTATTATTATCCCCGCTTCACAGGTGTGGCACCTAGGCTCACAGAGGTTAACTAACTTGCCCAAGGCCATTCAGTTATTAAGTGACACAGCTGGGATATGAACTGACGTAACTTCAACTGCACCATGTTGCCCAAGGCTAGACAGTCAGTTCCTTTCTCACAGCTTTCTCCACCCATCTCCGAAGGTCTAATGACTCATTCTCATAGCCTCAACTGTTACTTTCATAGAGAGATCTCTACTTTTTACCTGTAGTCTTTCACTGTCTGCTTAGTCCTGAAAAACCACTGAAGCTTCTCCTATCCCCTTACACCTGGCATGTGCAGAGTTAACCTAATCTGCCTTTGTGGTTTCTGACCATGGCATCTTGAGCCACGAGACGGATGGATGATCCTGCATCCTGTCTACCCCTCCCTTCTTCATCTCATATACTCAGTCAGAAGCAGTAGCCCTTGGCGACTCTGTTTGAAATGTTTCTTGCATCTGTCCCCTTGCCCTCATTCCTAGGCAATGGCCCATGCCCGCCACCTGGACGAGCACAATAGCTTCTTCACTGCTCTTGCTGCTTCGGCCCTTCCCCTTCTAATCCGACCTGGACAGCTCCCAGATGAGCCACTTCGACACATTGCTTTCCTTACGCCCCTCACTGTTTTGTCTCCATCACAGACTCCACATTGCCTGTGTGACTAAGTTCTGGCTTTAATGGCTCTTCATTATTTGGCTCCAGCCTTGTTTCTCAACAAAGTAGATCAAATAAGCCAGCACTGTCTGCTGTTTCCAGATATACCTCCTCCTTCCTTAACCTCCAGCTGCCCATGACCCAACCCTGCCTGCTGTCCTCCTCTAGGCATAAGTCACCTCACATTCAGAACCCACCTCCAGACCTTTGGACAGGGGTGGACTCCCAGAATCTATCCCTCCTCAGCTTTCCCATAACTCCTGCTGTCTCAACAGGTCCCTGTGACACCTGTCAGTTGCTCATTGTGTCATGGTGTCTAAGCTGGGTTTCACAAACAAGAATGTAAAGTCCTTTATGATTGGAACCATACCTCTCCCTATCTGAGGCTAAATATTGGGGAACTGAATGGAGATGTTCCCTTTCCTGTAAGCCAACCTCCCTTCCTGTGCAAATATTAATTGAGTGTCTACTATGTTCCAGGTACTATTCTAGCACTGAGAATGCAGTTGAGGAGGCAAAGTTCCTGCCCTCAAGGGGCTTATGGTCTAACAGAGAAGACAGACAAATAAGTTTTAGAAAGTATAATTGTTATTGTAGGGCAAGTACAGGGCGCTCTGAATAGGGGAACCTCACCATGGGTAAAGGATCAAATAAGTCTTCTCCAAAGAAGTCGGTTTTAACTTGAGACCTGAAGGGATTTAGCCAGGTGGAGAGGAGGTGAGGAGGGGGAAGAGTGCTCAGGTAGAGTATATGTGAAGTCTGAGAAGGGAGAAAGCATGGCACGTTTGAGGGGCTGAAAAATTAGAGTCTGCTCTGGCTGGGCTCCATGGAGAGTGTGGGGGAGAGGGGTGGTGACAGGCTGGGAGGGGCAGAGGCCAGATGGGCTGGACCCAGGAAAAATAGGAGCCTGGGTGTTGTGGCCTTGGTGAGGAGAGGGTGACACTTTTAAGCCAAGGAAGCTATAAGTACAGGAAAATATCAGGTGTCTCAGAAGGAGGAATAAATGACATGGAGTCAGGGAATGGTGAAACGCCTAGTGGAATTCTGAAGACTATGGAAATGTTCCAGCTGCCAGAACCTGCCCTGTGACCTGACCTGGGTGTTGTGGCCTTGGTGAGGAGGGGGTGACACTTTTAAGCCAAGGAAGCTATAAGTACAGGAAAATATCAGGTGTCTCAGAAGGAGGAATAAATGACATGGAGTCAGGGAATGGTGAAATGCCTAGTGGAATTCTGAAGACTATGGAAATGTTCCAGCTGCCAGAACCTGCCCTGTGACCTGGCCAATGGTCAGAAATTCCAAAAGCTCTGTGGAGGTTAGTAGGCAGAACACAGTAAGAGAAAAACCATAAGACAGGTGTCCAGAAAGCCCTGTTTTTGGAGTGGGATGCCTCAAGAAAGGCTTCCTGGGACTGATGGACTTCGAGATGCATCTGGAAGGTGACACTCACAGTGCTGGGTGTGGGTGGGCTCAGGAAGGCATTCTCTCCTTTCTGCCAGTGCTCAGAGCCCAGCCCCTAATTGAAGATCTCTGGCTCTGGGGCACATGGTGGCCCACTTAGCCCTGAAGGAAGTAGCTCTGCCTCTCCTTTCCACAGTAGGAGCTGTCCTTGGGAGAGAGGGGCTCACCAAGTCCACTTCTTCAACATTCACTTCCTACCCAGCCTCTACCAACCTAGGCAAGCAGCTACTTTCTTTCCAAGGCAATTGGACCAACTTGTCCAGACATGACAAGCCAGTAAGTGCAGTCCGAGCTGAGGTCTTTATCTATTACGGCACCTCCGCCCTTGTGCAGAAGAATTTTGTATCCTCTATGATATAAAATTTTCATTTATACTCCTTCCCACAGAACAAAGAGATGTGAAACGATTGGTTCTAATAGTATCTCAAAGAAACTACATTTCCAGAGAATTCTGCTTTAATTAATTCAACAAATATGTATTGAGCCAGACATTATTCTAGGCATTTGGGGTACATCAGTGAACACAACAAAGATCTATGCCCAGGCTTACAATTTAGCAGGCAAGGCAAACAGAACACACCAGTGAAGTATGTAGTTTGCTAGAAAAGGTGATGAGTGCGATAGAAAAAGAACAAGAAGGGAAGCTCATCAGAGAGTTCTCTTCTCCACAAGCCGACCTACCTGAGTGGGAGAGGGGGCGTGGAGAACAGGAGGTGTGGGAGAGATTGGACACAGCTTCTGTGTTTTGCTAAAAGCTTTTTGTCCCTGGTGGGAGTTTAAACGAATGGCATGTTTACTTTGATAAAAATCAAAATTAAGTTTACATAGTGATGTTACCATATTGGGAGGTGACAGTGGCAGTGTGAGTTCTCTTCTGTCACTGTAGAAAACAGGACGAGGTTTCTAAAGTTAATAAATCAAGAAATAGAAGTACAGGCATATCACTTGGCAATGTAAAGATAACCATCAGAGGGATGTAAAACAAAAGGCTAAAAGAGTCGTTTCTTCTAGGGGAAAAATGAGAGTGGGGGGGTACAGGACAGAGTAGGAGGGGACTCGCCCCCCCCTTTTTGATCAGCCTTTCTGTATGTTTGAATTTTTAAAATCATAGGCATGTGTTACTTTGATGATTAAAAAAATATACTCTGCTGAGCCCTGGGGGGCCCACAGCGAGAGGAGGTGCCTCGGGGGCTTCTTCAGGGAATGCGGGGGTGCTAGAGCAGGCAGCTTCTGTCTCCCTTCATCCAAATCCACCTTCTTTTATTTATCATCTGACTTTCATGTGGGCTTTTGTTTGAACAAAGGGTTCTGCAGCTAAAATTGGTTTGAACTCCGCGATCCCTTTTGGCTCTCGTAATTAATGATGCTTTATAAGCACCTGTTACCCTTTATGCTCCTGCCTATTTACTTTCCGAAGTAATTTCCTTAATTTAGTGAGAAGCCTTGCAGTCCTCCTTCAGGTGGCCGTGGTTTGAAGTGACTGGTGAGTGTGTTGACAGTTTGCTTGGTATAGAAGTGAGACCCTGCAGTCAGTCATTCATAATTGCTACTCCAGAGTGCCTCTGGAGCCACTGCTAGGATATGGGTCTCTCGGGCATTCTGTCCAGCCTTCAGCAAAGTGGCTATTGTAACAACAGTAAACAACTTGGTCAATAGTCACCTCATGTCATCCCATGGGGCAGCTGTGAATTCTTACAGGAACTTGCTTCCCACTCCATGAAAGGCGGGGGTGGGGGGGAGAGAGAGAGAGAGAGAGAGAGAGAAACTGACTATGAATGAAGTTAAGAAAGGAGGCCTCCCCCCCTCCCCCCCCCGCTTAGCTTAGTCACTTCCTAGTGATTCCACTTCCAGACATGTAGACATGTGTCATGGTCTGCCTTCTCTGGTACTATTTTTAGGGCGAGTCCCCTCCATTCATGTTTGTGGGGCCTTTGCAGTTGTCCCTGTTCCTGCCTGGCAGCTGCTTTTTTGAGTTTGGAGTTCCAGAGGTTCTATGTTTCAGGCACTTTCATGTCTTCTTGCCTTAGCACCTGGCAATCCTTCATCTGCTGTCTGGAACCTGACACTAAGTCTTGAAGGGCAATCTCAAGTGCCATGTAATTTGTAAAACATTTCCTGTCTCCATCTCTGAAGAATCTGTCTCCACCTTAGCACTTATAAGAGATCCTGGTCATCACTTGGTTACATTTTGGTGTCCTTGAGGGGTTGGAAATTTCCCATGGTCATCTTTCTGTCTGGCATACAGTGGGTGTCCAATAACTGCTCACTGAGTGAAATGAAGCATGTTTGCTGGTATCTTCTCTGTGCTTTAGGATATCCTGCTGGGCCTGGAAGAAATGTCACTGTGGGAAGATCTCCAGCAAAGCATCTCCATAAATCTTTTTCTGTTTTCCTCTTGAACGACCAGATGTGGAAGAGTCAGGTAACATCTAAAGAAAGCCTCCTGTACTGGGAAGGATCCTGTCTGGGGAGGGAGGATTATTTCCACCCTTTTACAGATCAGAGAACTGAAGCCCAGAGAGATTGAGACTTACTAATGAGCACGTAGAAACTAATAGATCAGAGGTTGAAAACCATGTCATCTGACTCCAGGGGCACTGTTTCCTACCACACGCTTCATCGTAGTCTCTGCAATGTGCTGTGAGATGACACCATTTAAGACTTTCCAGACCACAGTTTCCCCCCAAAGCATTGAGGCAATTGTTTTCCTTCCTGATCCAAGTGCTGAGAATCTCCCCATCTCCCCTGCTTTTCCTTCATTTCCCTGAGTTTTGCTAGCTCTTTCCTTGGCTCTTCTGCAACCGGCAGAGTTCATTTTTCTCTCATCTCTTTCCAGATATCATGATTTCCAAATCTATTAGTTGGTTTCTTTTTCTGGCTGTCATCCTTTTTTTTGGAGACTTTCCAAAGCAGCCACAGATTGGACGATGATAGCAGTGAATTAGTGGATCTTCTTTGATGTTATTTTGTGGGCGAACTCATTAATTTATGACAAAAACATCAAAGAGCTAGTCTCTTGCATAGGATTGGGTTGTCCCATGGCAGCTGGATAATAATGTTTAGTTAGATTAAATCTCAAAGACCTCTCTGCCTCAAGAGTTAAAGTCCAGATGACTGGAGTGTGGGAACATTTCATGCTATACCATCCCATCGCAGCCTTGAGTCAGAACCATAGGAAACTAGCCCCTCTCTGAATGTGGATCTCTCTCCATAGCATCCTCTTTGATGCCTCCAAGCCTTGAGCTCTGTCAAGATTGTTGTAACAGCCCTGGAGGCAATGCAGTGCAAAAGAGCTGAAGCTGTTAAAGTCTCCTTATCAGATGAGTTAGATATTAAAGGGGATCATTCGGTCTTTCATGGATGATCTCAAAGCCCCCTATAGAGTCCTAGTCCTCTAATGTCAATGGGAAGAACTCTCTCCGTGCTACACAGGAAAGTGTTAGGACCATGCTTGGCCCATAGCAAGCTTTCTATACATACTGGTTGAATGTACTTGTTGAGAAAGGCCATGATGCGTGAATACTCTCTGGCTAGTTGAAGTGGAGCAAGAAGCAGAGCACAGCTCTTTCCTTACATTACAGAATCTCCTAACCAGCTCATACCTGTGGCCATTTACCCAGCTTCTTTCACTATCTTTGGAAAATTGTCTGTACTCCGAAGACATCCCCTCTATGTTTGCCCTGGATCCCATTCCCTGCCATACCTATTCAGGGGTTGCTCCTGCAATTAACCTTTTCTTTGCTGAACTGTCAGTACTTCTCTTTCTACTAGACTATTCCTATCAGCACACAAACATGCTTTAAGGTCTCCTATCTTAAAAAGAACATCCCCTGCTCCCTCTTCTCCCTCAGACCACCACGCTACTCTCTGCTTCTCTTTGCAGCCAAATGCCTCTAGAGAGTTGTCTTCACTTTCAGTATCTCTTCTTCCTCCGTTCTACTACTCCATCCTACTCTAATCAGAATCTCATACCTATGTCACTACAATAGCTCTCACGAAGGTCACCATTGATCTTCTTGCCACCGAGTCCAATGGCCATTTCTCAGACCTCATCTTATGCTGCATGTGAGCAGCATTCAGCACAGCAGGACAGGCGCTCTTCCCAGCCTTCTCTGCTTGGCTCCAGGACACCCTGTCCTGGGTCTCCTTCTACTTCACTGCCAATCTGCTCAGTCTTCTTTTGTCTTCTAGGCTGTAAGTGACAAAGTGTCCAGAGTCAGTTCTTGGACAACTTTTCAAGCTATACCCACTCCCTAGATGATCTCTTCTAGTCCTATGGTTTTAAATACCGTTCATATATGGATCACTCCCTAAGTTATACGAATATTTCCCACCCTTTCTACTCCCCTAAGCCCCAGCTGCCTGTTGCACTACTCTGCTTATAATATGCACATCAAACTTCAAACATAAGTCAACTAAACACAACCAAAACCCTGTATGGCCTATCCCTTCAGGCCTACTCATCCCTTAGCCTCCCCTCTTCAGTGAATGGCAACTCCTTTCTTCAAGTGGCTCAGACCTCAATACTTGGACTCGTCTTTGACTCTCTTCTTTCACACCACACATCCAATCCCTCAGCAGACCCTGTCAGCATTACCTTCAAGTTATATTTAAAATCTGGTGGCTTCTCACCACCTCCACTGCTACTACCCTGTTCTAAGCCACCACCACTTCTTCTGAGCCTGGGAGACTCTAACAACCTCCTAATTGGTCTCACTGTTTCCAGACTTGCCTCCCTTCCAATCCTAGCATCCAGAGTAATCTTTAAATACTGCAGTTAGATAATGTCATGCCTCTATTCTAAACCTTCTAAGGCTTGCCATCTCACTTTCTGAATGGAATACAAAGTCCTTATCAGGGCTTACAAGGCTCCATAAGACCTGGTTCCTGCTACTTCTGTGATGTCAACTCCCAATTATCTCTCCCTTGCTCACTCCAATCCAGCCACACTGGTCTCTTGGCTATTCTTTGAACAAACCAAGCCCACTCCTACCTCAGGGCCCTTGGGCTCTGTCCTCTCTGCCCTGTCACTCTTCCTCCAGGTATCTCTGTGTCTTGTTCTTTCTTCAGGCCTCTGCCCAAATTTCATCTTATCAAAAAATTTTCCACGACTGTTCTTTTAAAAATAACCACCCTCTGTCACTCCTTATTTCCTTACCACACCTCACTTATTTTCCTAGCAATGATTACATATTTTATACTTATTTTATTACAGTCATATACTGATTGACATATTTTATACTTATTTGCTTATATGTTCTAGATTGTTACCACCATTAGTATGTGAGCTCAGTAAGAACCGAGTCTTTGTGTATTTAATCATCGCTGTATCCAAGGTTCCAGGAATAGTGCCTGATGCACAGTAGGTGTTAACAAATACAGGTTGAATGAGTGGGTTTGTTGAATGGCCTCATCCAGGTCTCTAGTCATCAGGTGCAAAGAGTAGTTTCCAGATGGTTGTCGAGTTAGTATGATCATTATCAAGTTGGAGGAACTGTGAGGTATACATGGAGATCATCAGATTATTTGTTCATTTGTTACCAGTGACCACCCTGGGACTCACAGATATTCTCAGTTTGCTCCTTGATGCCATATTATTTGCCAAACTATAAGGTGGAATGAACCATCTTCCTTTGACTTCTTTGGCATGTCACGTCTCCTCTGGGACTCAGTGTGCTCATTTGTGAAATAGGCAGTTGGAGGTTACTGCTCTGCCAGTTTATGGTCTACAAGATGCTGGAGAAAGGCAGTACAGGTAGGAGGATCAACCACACAGGCCCTGGAGCTTGACTGCCTGTGTTTGAATCCTGCTTCCATTTCTCACAAGCAATGTGACCCTTGGGCGTCTTGCTCAGTTTCCCCATTTGTAAAATGGGAATAATAAAAAGATAACATGAGTACTTAATTCAAAGGGTGATTGTGAGGATTACGTGAGATAATACATGTAAAGTGTGCAGCATATGGTCTGACACATAGTAAGTGCTCAATAAATGTTAGCTATTAAAAATAAAAAGTTCTGGGGGAATTTCTGAGGGGTCACTGCTACTAATGTGTTCTAGGGGCAATAAACTAACCTAGAATATTAGATGATATAGAATTTTTGAAGGAATGATAATGATATTGTGGTTAGGTAGCAGAATGCTCTTATTCTTGGCAGATGCATAGTGAAGTACTTAAGGATAAAGCCTCACAGTCAATGTCGGTCACTTTCTAATAATCTAGTCAAATATATGTCTATGTTCCTATACCTATCAATAAAACAAATGTGGCAAAATGTTAACAATTGTTGAAGTTAGGTGGATGGTATCGTTTATCGTACTATTCTTTCAACTTTTCTGTATATTTGAAAATCTCAAAATAATAAGTTGAAGGAAAAAAGAAAGGGCTGTAGAAAGTCTAGTGAAGTCCAGTGTTCATATTTTACAGAAATAGGATGGTGAGCTCAGGAGGTGGGACATTTGCCAGAGGTCCTACAGCCAGAGAAGGCTGGGCCAGAACCCAGACCTCCTGGCGGCATGTAATCTCAAAATAATAAGTTGAAGGAAAAAAGAAAGGGCTGTAGAAAGTCTAGTGAAGTCCAGCGTTCATATTTTACAGAAATAGGATGGTGAGCTCAGGAGGTGGGACATTTGCCAGAGGTCCTACAGCCAGAGAAGGCTGGGCCGGAACCCAGACCTCCTGGCGGCATCTCTCCCTTTGTGTGGGCTGCTGTCATGACCTACAGGCAGCGGGGAGCTGCAGAAGAGCTCCTCAAGGAGACCAGGGGGAATTATGGGGTACACGTGTAAAAAGGCACCTGTGTGGGTGTTTCCTTTTTGTTTATTAAGCAGATTGGTCATTTGGTTGGAAGGTGTGATGTCACAAAAGTGAAGACAGCACCAGGGCCAAACCTGCCCTCCTTGGAGAGTGAACAGACTGGTTTGGCACCATCTACTTGTGGTTTTTGAGCGGTGATGGTACTGGTGGGGTGTGTGTGTAAACTCTGGGATTGCCACGCAGAAAGGGAAGAGTAAGGGGTGAGGCCAGGGCCAGGAGGAGCATCCAGGAGAGACTGGCTCCAATTCTGGTGTTCCCTAAAAGAAGGGACCCTGGGGTATGGCTGGGGATGAAAAGTGGGCACTATTTAAAGAAAGGAAATGAATCTCTGCGGCCTGCTGCATCTTCGTCTAGCTAATGGGGTTCAAGGCAGTGGAAAGGAGAGAGAAGGGAGAGGAGAGAACGTCCGTGCAAGCCTGGGTGCGTATGAAGAGCACACAGAGAGAAAACAGGAGAGAAAGAAGAGGAAAAAATACAGAAGAGGAAGTCTGGAGTAGGGTGGGGGAGGGGTGAGAGC
>NW_007729969.1:94912-111762 GCF_000696425.1 Galeopterus variegatus | reverse complement strand
GGGGGTGGGGTGGGGATGGGATGCGGTGATTCTCCGGGTCCGGAGGGAGGAGGTGGGGGTGGAGTGGAAGGGTGCAACAGAGGGGCTTCTGGAGAGGGCTCCTCTCACCCCTGGCGTGTCAATCTTCCCCATGCCCCACCTGAGCCCTGAAGCTGCTTGCACCACTTGTTGGCACTAGGGCCAGGGTTGCTGCAGGGCCCCAGGCTGGGGCTTCCCTTCCCCTGGGCTACACAAGTGCTGAAACCACTTTCCTAGAGGGTTGGAGTCGCGTGTACACACGGGCAAGGGGAGGGAAGGCGGCTGTCCGCTGTTGCTATGCAGTGCAGTCACCCAGCTTTTGAGTCCAGAAGCTTGGCTAAGGGATGACAGACCTACCTCTACACCTGCATTTCCTTTGGCAGAGGGAGGGGACAAAGACATTTTCAGGCTGTGAATCCAAACGGTTGGTTTTAATGAGCTGCCTGCACCAATCCCCATTTCTGCGCATCACCCTTTCTTGCTTTTTCACCCCATTTGAATTTCCTGTCCCAGGGTGTGCACATTTACCCTGTGTATGATGAAAGGTGCTGCCACCTTCAGGGTGTGCCTATAGGCGTATCACCTTCAAGGGACTTGAAGGCTGAACTGAGGGACCTGTTTGCTAAGGGCAGAGTCTTGGTGCAATGCCTAAGAGATCAGGAATTACCTCCTGTATTCGTAGGGATCACTTCTCTCCCCCCTCATCTTGTGAGGGAGATGGGAGCTCTTTTTGTCCTCACTTTATAAGGGACAAAGCTGACATACGGAGATGGGGAGGGCAGGGTTGGTACTCACGCAGTTGTCAGCAGCAGAGTTGAAAGTTTCTTCCTTTGAATTTTTGGAGTGGAACCTAGGACACCAGAATCTCTCCATTTCTTTCTTTCTTTCTTTTTTTTTTTTCTTACAAAAGATGACCAGTAAGGGGATCTTAACCCTTGACTTGGTGTTATCAGCACCACGCTCTCCCGAGTGAGCCATGGGCTGCTCCTAGAATCTCCCCATTTCTGATGTTGACTTCCTTTGTGGTGTTCCCCGTTTCCAACCCAGCCGGAACACAACCAGGGGAGAGCAGAGGCCTTTGAATGATTCTACGCAGAGCCGCTGGCATCCTGGTGAGCAGCGTGACATCAATACCAAGTGTTACTGTTGTTATTCTGCTGAAGTCTCCACAGAACAAGGTGCAGTTGCTTAGCATTCTTGGCTTTCTGACCAGGCACAGGGTTAGCTAGGAGGACAGCTTGCCCCCCAGGACCTAGTGTCGAGGCAAGCCCTGAGCTGATCCTTGGAGCTTGGTTTCTAGAGCAGAGGAATGCAGAGTGCTCAGATAGGGCCAAAGATGCTGAGAAGAGCAGGAAGAACAAAGGGAGAAATGGCCAAGGAGCTGGTCACCTTCCAGACAGTGCTGCCAGACTGCAGCAGAGGCTGGTGTTGAGCAGACAGGGGGAACTTCAGCCACACGGGGACAGAGAGGCCAGCAGTGTGAGCAGAGAAGGTGGCTGTCCTTGTGATGTGATCTGACAAATTCCAACAGGCTCATCTGTCCCAGTATATCTCCCTCTTAGGTCTGCTGTGGTCCACAGATTCCAATCAGTAGGTTCCTATCTCTAGGGTGAGGCAGTGTTTCCAGGAGGCTGATGTTAGGCACACATGACTCCCCTGAGAGAGGCTCTGCTCATAATGTCTCTGTGAACGTAGCACTTTCCTGTGTACAAAGCACTATCATATGCGTGATCTCCTTTGAGCCTTAGAGCAACCCTGTGAAGTGGGCGAGGATGGTGTTATTATCCCCAATTAACAGAAGAGACAAATGAGGCTCACAAGCTTGGCTACAGATGATCCCTGTGAAGAAGCTAAGGAAGGCATTATCCCGTTTTACAGATGATGCAACTGGAGTTCTGAGACTTATTCAAGAAAATATGGCTAAAAAGTGGCAGGGCCAGGATAAGAACTTGAGTCTTTTGCCTCTGTGGCCAGTGGTGTTTCTTTTTTTCTGCATCCAGGGTTAGTGTATCTGATTAGTTAATTGTGTTGCCTAATAGAGAGGAGGGTGCTAGGGGTCTCGACATGAGGCTTTGATGGGGGGAGAGATGCAAAGGAAGTTATGAGGGGCTGGAGTGTGGGGACTGAGACCCCTGGCTGGCCTGGCTGGGTCAGTTTGAGGAAGAAGGACAGAGGAATGCCCAGAAGGCATGGGGAGCTGAGGACAAACACCTCCTACTTCACAATTTGGCTTTGGATGGACTCTGATGTCAGAGCTGAAGAAGGAAGACTTCACTCTGCCAAGGCACAGGACATGTGCATTATCTGGGCTGTGGGGTGAGTCATTCTCCCCAGGCTGTTTTTACTATTAGGATTGAGTTGAGATTGCCAGGAAAATCTGTCAGGAAAAGGAAAACCTCACTTCAAGTTCCCATGGCCATTCCCTTAGGATTCTGAACAGGAAGAACTCAGCTCCAGAAGGTGTATTGAGAGAGGAGAGAGAAGAGAAGGGAGAAAGGGAGACAGCAACAGTGAGAGACAGAGACAGACAGACAGACACGCACACACACGAGGGGGAAGGGGTGTGTGAGGAACACAGGCATGAACCTCCTGAGCGAGACACTGACCTCATTTGGAAAGCTGCAGTGAGCCTCTGAATGTGTGCCACTGGGAGCAGGGTCTGACCCGGGAAACAGTCCAGACGGCCAAGGACAACTGGGACGTGCCCGGCTGGGAGGGGCTTCTCCAAGTGGTGGAGTTTGGTCCCTCAGAGATTTTTAAATGCATCCAAATAGCATTAACCAAGCACGGCATTTGGAGGTTTGATCTGAGGTGTGGAATTAACAGCAGCAGACAGTGGATTGGGCTTGGGCCCTTGTATAGGCTAGGAAGGAGGGTGACCCCTGCCTAGTTTTCCATGCTTAGGCCCAACCTGGCTGCCTGTGACTGGTGCTCATCACTCCTCCTCCACACCCCAGCCAGGGGCACAGGACTGGCCATCAGCTGGGTCCCTGATTCTTGAGCCTCGCATGCATCCTATGGGATGAGATGAGGAAGGAGGTGCGGGCCAGGTGGGGCCTCCTGTTCCTTTTGGGCAGAAGGGCCTGCGAGCTCATTGGCACTCCAGAGCTTGCTCCTCCCCTGTCCAGTCTGGTTAACTGTCAGGTGCACAGGCCCTTTGTGTGACCTTTGTTCTCCTCTCCAGGCAGCCTGTCCTTCCTGGTCACACTGCAGTTCGAAAATTGGTGCTCACTGGTCTCACCACTGATTTTCTTCCTCATGAAGTGCCTCTTGGTCCTGTCTTTACTCAGCTGCCAGCAGGCTGGGGGATGGTGATGGCAGAGAGGGCCAGGGCTGAGGATGGTGAGAAGTGGAGAAGCTTAGGTCTCTGGGTCAGTTAGGAATCCCTGGGGATCTACTCGGGGGGGCTGCCCAGGGGAAATACAAAAGCCAAAGCCTCAGAGAGAGATGTGCACATGTTTTGGGATCCTCTTGTAGGATTTCAGAGCATCATGGATCTCTGCTGAAAACCCCCACCAACTTCCTGAATGCTAAGTAGCTGGCAAGGGGTCTGGAGCCTGGCTCTAGCTCTTGTCCAAGGGCCCCTGCTATAGGACTTTTTAATCAGAGGTCCTAAACTGGAGGCTCTAGGAATGAATCTGGTCCACAGGTGTGTCTTATTTGATCTGCTTAGTACTTATAAATTTCAAAATTTTATTGGAAGCATTTAAATTCAGGATATTAGATGTTAAGAAAATCTGGGTTTGTGATTTCTCTTGAAAAATCCGAAGTGCTGGCAACCTGGGATTCAGGATATTAGATGTTAAGAAAATCTGGGTTTGTGATTTCTCTTGAAAAATCCGAAGTGAAGTGCTGGCAACCTGGATGCACATTCTCACATGGCAGTGGGCAGCTGCCTCGAGACAGGGCACGAGTTCCTAATTAGCCCTGCCTGACCCACTTACTGCTTAGCTCCTGTAAACATCTGTGTTCATAATCTCTGATAAGGCCTCCAGAATGTCAGAACTGGAAGGGCGTGTTAATGATTATGCAGTTTCTTTTTCTTTTTCTAAAAAGATGACCGGTAAGGGTATCTTAACCCTTGACTTGGTGTTGTCAGCACCACGCTTATCCAGTGAGCAAACCAGCCATCCCTATATGGGATCCGAACCCATGGCCTTGGTGTTATCAGCACCACACTCTCCCAATGGAGCCACGGGCTAGCCCCGAATATGCAGTTTCAACTTCTCAGTTTCCAGCTGGAAAAAAGGAGGCCCAGAGAAGGGAAGACTTTCCCAGGGTCATGTGGCCCAGGTCAGGTCTCCTCTTTCCAGGTCGGTGAGCCATCTTTCCACCAGGGCTTCTTGGTACTTCACAACTGAGCCACCATAGATGGAGAGAGCCAGGAGACCCTGCCTTGCCTTAAGTCCTGCTTGTCACCAACTACAGATGAGTCTGTGATGTGTGTGCTCTCGGTAGGTCTGGGAGACTAAGGCTCTGTCATATATGATGTGTCTGATACCATCCTCTAGCAATTCCTCAAGACCCCACAAACACTCTCCAGGGAGAGAAGCAGATCTCTAGTCACCCAGAGCCAGGATAGTATTCTAAGGCTCAGAATACTGTTTGGGTTGGAAAGGGAGTTGACCCCTCACTTTCTGACTACTAGAGAACCCAGACATCAAAACCGAGAGGAAATGAAACTGTATGATGTAAGGTACCACCCCAAAATCATAATGGTTTAATGCAATAGAAGTTTATTTCCTGCTCAGTAAAGTCCTAGGCAGGTGTTCCTGATCGGCAGGTAGATCTCCTTCAGGCAGTGATTCAGGGACTCAGGTGCTTTTTTGTGGTTCCATCATCTTCAGTCCATGGCTCCGTTGGTTTCTGTGGAAGGAGAAAGAGCATGAAGGAGTCGCAGGTCTTTATGAATCAGGCCTGTATATGATGGTCATCACTTCACTCAGTCATATGCCACACCGAACTGCAAGGGAGGCTGGAAATTAATCTAACTGTGTGTGTGCTTAGGAGGAAGGAGAAATGGCTCAGGTTAACAGCCAGCCAGCCACTAGAGACACACTTGTATTGTGCATGCATGTATGTGCATACACATGTGTGCATTCAGGCACAGAAAGGGAGGACGTTGGAGGGGAGGAAGCTGGGTCTGTGTCAGGATGGCTGAAACACTGTTCCTTCCCTTTCTTTCCATTCTCGCTGCCACTTTTCTTGGTTTATCCAGTTTACCTTCCCCCTGAACTACTATAAAGAGAATCATCCCTCCAACTGGCGCCTCACCCTGATCTTGCCTGCTTCCCACAAAACTGCCCCAAATCCTTCTAAGGATAGGGGAGTCTATCCTCAAGATCAACTGGCTCTTGTAAGTGGGTTTTGGAAGGTCAGAGGAAGGCCACAGCCTTTCCTCTACTTTTGAAAATACATTATGAAACCTTAACTAGACAGAGCAGAAACATTAATGATTGACATATAAGGACTCTTTATTTTTTGAAGTCATCATGGGATCCTAGCAGATGTCAAAATGACTTCCTCAGTGAAAACCTTGATGAGAGGAATCAAAGAATATTTACAGGAGCCTTTATACATTATTTAATCCAATCACAATACTTTGGGATCACATTCCTTACACAGAGTAAGATTCATCTGGACTTAGGACAGCCACATAGGAGGGTACTTTGAAAAGTTCATGGAAAGATTCATATTATCTTTTAATTCTATTTTTCCATGAACTTTTTGAAGTAACCTGTTCTCTGATTCCCACCTTTTCAGGACTTCGATCCACCAATTATCTCCTCTTTCTACCCTATTGACAACTTTTCTTTCCTTATTCTTTCCCCCAGCTTTTCAGCAAGTTTGAGTCTTCCACCCTAAATCCTGCCCTTCGGCAGAAACGGCTCCAGCTCTTTGTGAGCTAACCCTGACCTCCTCTTTGCTGTCATCTCCCGCTGCTCTTATCGAATCTGCAAACCAGCTGCGGTCCTGCTGAAGTCTGCCTCTAGCCACTGCAGGAGCTTTCTACTATCTTTCTTACCATGCACAAGCTTTCCCTTTTGTCTGGGGTCCCCTTGCCTCCCTCTCTCCCCTCCGTCCCTCTCACCTACCTGGTGACTTCTGGCCTTCCTTTATGACTCAGCCTGGGCTACAGGAAGCCTTTTCTGAGTAAGCATTTCTGGGTAAAATGTTACTTCTTTGGAGCATTCATCACAGTCTAATTCATTATATATTTACTTGTCTTCCTCCCTGGAGCTCAGAGACCATCTTTTGCTCAGTATCCCCAGAGCCTGGCACTAGTGGGGACTCAATAAATGAGAGCCGAGTGACTGAACAGATTCAGCTTAATTGCACAGGGGGGACTGGCTGCTTGTTCACTCTGCCTTTGGGGCTTGGTCTCCACGTGGCTCCAGTGATGGGCATGTTTCAACCCATGGCCTGCTCGTCTCGAATGTGGGTGACTGAGGCTGCAGAGGTGGAAGAAAGAGGCCTTGTTCTTCTGTGGAACTGTGCCCACTCCCCTCGGATGCTACAACTGTGTTAATGTCAATTGTGCAGGTGTGGACAAGGGACAGAGATCACCCACCCCTTCCTACCAGGAAAGACAATTTCTTCCATTTCTGGCCTCGGTCTACTTTATCCACAGTTGTCCCTGGGGAAGTTTGGACATTCATGGGTCCCTTCTTTTCTGTGGTGAGAAGTGCTGGTCATGACAACCATTCATGGTGTCCTACGGCTGGGGCTGTAAACGTGGCTCGAACCCCAGTCTCCCTGTCCTGTGAGTTCAGGGGCACATTGGGACTCCTCTGTCCCATGTGCTCCCTCCCCCAACCTGGATGAAGTTCCAGTCAGTGGGGTGTGAAGCTTCAGTCTTTTCCAGAGTTGGGTTCCCTAAGCCCAGGGCTTGACAATCTGTGAACACTTGATACTTGGTGAAGGAAAACATGAAAGGTCCTGCTGTGTGTGTATGTGCCTGTGTGTGCGCGTGTGTGTGAGGGGGCGGGGAATGAGGGGCAGATTGGGAGAAAGGTCTGCGTTGGCCACTAGGTGGTCTTGTTCCTCTTGTTAAAATTTGTTTCTGGCTCTGTCAATGGTTCCATTTTGGCTTAGCTTTGGCTCTATGTTAGGCTTCTTAAAGATCTTTCTGGGACAGCTCAAGGTAGCTTCTCAGGTGACCTCCACTGTCCTGCTTCTCCATGGCCCCCCTGGAGCACTAGAAGTCTGGCCAACTCATCCCTGTTTTAGCCTGGAAAGACCTGCACTCCAGGAAACCCCTTGGTTTCAAATAAACTGAGATGGATGCCACCCTCACCATGTGCCTCCTGTATGTCTCCTCAGGTCCACAATCTGCAGGAGCTCCGGCGAAGTGCCTCGCTGGCCACCAAGGTCTTTATCCAGAGAGACTACAGCGATGGGACTATCTGTCAGTTCCAGACCAAATTCCCCCCAGAGCTGGACAGCCGGGTAAGGAAGCTTTTTTCTAAACTTGAAACCCAGGTCATGATAGAACTGAGGGTCTTATTGGAATGTTATTTTTTTTTCCAGGACCATATGACACATGATATCACAGTACACAGTATAACTTGCTCAGCCACTGCAAATGGAAGAACAGAAAAAGTCCTAACACTATCTTGAGGTCGTCTCATAGAAAGCTAGAGCTGAAGAAATCGCCAAGATTTTCTAGTCCAGCAGCTCTCAAATTTCAGTTGCATGAGAGTCATCTAGAGAGCTTGTCAAACAAATGGAAATTCCTGAGTCCTGTTGGGTATTATGTGTCACCCAGAGATGCTGACTGAGTTGTTGGACTGTGGTTCAGGAATCTCCATTGACTAGCAGCCTTTCTCAACCTTGGCTGCACATTACAATTTCCTGGGGAGCTTAAAAAAATCCTGATGCTCAGACTGTGCCCCAAACCAATTAAATCAGAATCTCTGGGAGTGGGACCCAGGCATCAGCATTATTTTAAATCTTAATTTAAAAAATTAATTTTAATAATAATTGTTTAAACCTTAATTTTTAATGAGGAATCCCCAGGTGAAGGGGAATTGAGAGGCTCATAGATCACACTTGGAGAACTGCTGGTCTTCTAGTACAGCGCTTCTTCCTACTCCTGGCTGCACATCAGAGTCACCCAAGAGCTTTTGAAGAATGTACCTGGCAGGGTGTCAGCCTGGGGAGGGTAGGGCAGTGGTGGGCTTTGCTGCTCTGATCCATCCTCCCCCTTCCCAGACCCTTTGAATCAGAATCTCCTGGGGAAGAGACCTGGGCATCATAGGCTTTAAAAGCTGCTGAGATGATTTTAATGTGTAGCCAGAGTTGGGTACCACTAAATCCTTGTTCCTAAAACTGTGGTGTGTGGACTGACAACATCGGCAGCCCCTGGCAGCTTATTAGAAATGCAGAATCTCAGGCCCCACCCTGCATCTACCGAATCCAAATCTGCACTTTAAACAGATCCTTATAAACACATTAAAGTTGGAGATGCACTGCACTAGTCCATCTTTCTCATTTGACAGAGGAAACTGATGGCCAGGAAGAGGGAGTGACTTGCCAGAGTTAGTAAGGACCAGAAGGCCCTCCATGCCCTGCCTCTCTGCTTTCACAAGATACTACTTTCTGGCTCATGCAATTGCATCCTCAATGGGTATAGATAACACTTCAGGTACTCCTCACCTTATGATGGGGTTATGTCCCCATAAACCCATCTAAGTTGAAAGTATTGTTAAGTTAAAATGCACGTAATATACCTAACCATCATAGCTTAGCCTAGCCTACCTTAAACACACCAAGAACCCTTAAATTAGCCTACAGTTGTGCAAAGTCATCTAAAACAAAGCCTATAACAAAGCATTGAATATCTCATGTAATTTGTTGAATACTGTACTGAAAGCAAAAACCAGAATGGTTGTATAGGTACTTGAAGTACAGTTTCTGCTGAATGCAGATCACTTTTGCACCATCATAAAGTCAAAATATTGTAAGTTGAACCATTGTAAGATGGGAACCATCTGTAGATGCTTTGGGATCAGAGTCTTGGCAGGGAAAGCTTAGAGACCCAGAGGAAGAGCTAGAGGCTGATTTTCCATCCTCCCTGCCTTGGGCAAAGGAGACAGCCCAATGCTCCATCCCAGTATGCTGGGTGACATCAAGGACAGCCAGCCAAGGGCTCTACCCCAGCCTCTGCCTCTAGACTCAGTGACTTGGGTGCCTCATGGACATGGCCCCGTGCGAGGCATCAGCTGCTGAGTTTTGCTCCCGGTCCTGGGGATGTATGCGGCCCTCATTCCAGGCTGCCTTGGAGCTGGCCTGGGTTTGGGGGAGGGCAGAGGGCACATCTTGATCCTTCCATTCAGCAGCCCAGGCAGATCTGGATGGGTCTGGGCAGGTGGGGCAGGGCTGGCTTTTGCTGATCTGACCCCAGTCAGCATTTGTAGAGCAATGTAGGTCTCTTTCTCATCTTAGTGTGCCTGTCCTTTGGGGTGGCATGACCCCCAGGGTAGAACAGCTGGGCTTGGGCCATGAACCACATGGGCAGAATTTGCTCTATGTGTTCCCTCCAGGTCTGTGTAGGGGCAGTGGTTGGGAACCCCAAAGCATCTGACTAATCTTGGGGAGAGCTTTTGTCCTCGACAGGCAGGGAGGACCCTAAACTGTGTGATGGGCAGTTCTGGTCCTCTGAGAGCAAGTGAGGAAGGAGAAACTTTGAAGAGTGTGAAGAATCGGGCTACAGACTATTTGATACCTGCTGAGTTTGGAACATGAGCTTCCAGGCTGTCTGTGTGGGGTTACTTGGTGAAGAGCACAGACTCTGGGGTCAGAGCTGTGTAACGCTGGGCACGTTCAGTTAGCATTCCCTAAGTATATATTGAGCACCTACTATGTATTAGGCACTGGGGATATAGGAGTGAACTCATGGAGTTTATTTTATTTTAGACAGTATAGATAATAAAAAAGCAAGCAAATAAATATATAGTAGCTCAGGTGGTAACAAGCACTAGGATAAGGGGAGGGTGTCAAGAGAATAGGGCGTGGTGGGGAGAGGTGCATGGTCGGGGAGGACCCTTGGGTGAGGCGAGACTTGAGGGAAGGAAGGGATGAGCCATGGGGCTGTAGGGGAGGAGTTTTGTAGCTGAGGACTCAGGTGCAAAGGACCTGAGTCATATTCAAGAAGCAGGGGACTGGGTTAGGAGAGTAGGAGACGGACTTAAGAGGTAGGAGGCCCAGGCCGTGGAGGGCCTGCTGGGCACTGCAAGGGCTTTTTGGATTTTACTTAGAGAGAGATGGGAAGATTTTGGAAGCTATTGGTTAGAGCTGTGACATGATCTGACTTTAACAGGAAGTTAGGGCAGGGGCAGGGGCAGGGAGGCCAGTGAAGAGACCAGAGACGGTGGTGGCTGAGATCATAGAGCACATGGTCCCTGTAACCTTAGGACCACAAAGCAGCCCTCACCTGCAAGATGAGGATGACATAGTACTTTTCTGATAAAATTGTATTGACGGTTAAATGAAAGCGTCCTAAAAATGCCTGGCACATAGAAAGTGCTTAATAAATATTAGCTATTATTATTATGGATGCAGGCAGGACAGCTTCTCTGTTGTCCAAAGACACAGGGTTCTGGTGTTCTGGGCGGTCTCTTAGCTAGCAGAAATGCTCCCTCCTGGAGAGCCACTCCTGAGTCTCACCCAAGCAGCTGCATGAGTTGGGGTTCCACCTGAAATGGAGAGACCCTATGAACTTGGTCCTGAGCACTCTCATGACCATCGAAGTGGGAGGTGACAATGTCACTGGAGTACTCGAACTTGTCCAATCTTCAGCAGAAAATATCTGGGATATAATGGGAGTTTCCTGTTTCCCACGGAGGCCAAACAGCCATTCTTATTCTCACTTTATACATGAGGAAACTGAGGCCTAGGGTAGTTAAGTCATTAGTCCAAGGCCATGTCTGGACTGGTCCCCAGGTCTCCTGCCTCCCAGTGTAGTGCTCTTTCTGCTCCACTTGCAGCCTCTCTGGTCTTACCTGTGTTCCAATATGCCATGCCCTCCACCCATGTGGCCCCACACTGTCGCCCCACCCCCACTGTGACTGTCCACACTCCAGGGGGACTAACTTCAACCTGGCTCTGCCCTGTCTCCCTCCAGATTGAGCGGCAGCTCTTTGAGGAGACTGTGAAGACCCTCAATGGCTTTTACGCAGAGGCTGAGAAGATCGGGGGCAGCTCCTACCTCGAGGGCTGCCTGGCCTGTGCCACGGCCTATTTCATCTTCCTCTGCATGGAGACCCACTATGAGAAGGTGGGTCCTCCTCGCCCTGCCCCGTGTCTCCCCCCCACGCTTCCCTGCTGCATGCTCATCCCTGCCCGGCCCCTCTTTCTGCAGGTTCTCAAGAAGATTTCCCGCTACATCCAGGAGCAGAACGAGAAGATCTTTGCACCTCGAGGCCTCCTGCTCACAGACCCTGTGGAGCGTGGAATGAGGGTTGTATCCTTCCCAGCTGTTCTGTGTGAGGGCATAGAGCTGCCAACCAGTGGGGTCCCTGGCAGGGCTTCCAGGAAATGGGGACCACTCTAAGAGCCTCCACTCGGAGTTTTCCCAGGATTCCCCACATCAATCGTCACCAATCCCCTCCCCCACATAAGTTACTGGGGCTGTTTGTGAGTTTCAGGGTTTGCGTTTATTGAGCTGCATGTAATCAGTGCTTAATATATGCCAGATCCCATATTAAGTGCTTTGAAAATATGAATTCATGCAATTCTCACGGCAATCCTACGAGGTGGGTGGCTCTCATTAGTGCCCTTTATAGATGAGGACAGTGAAGCTAAAGAACTGGCTTAGAGTCATGCAGCTGGTGAATGTCAGCCAGGATTTGAGCCGAGGCCCAGGGTGAACTACAAGGCTGTACTGCCCCTCAAGGAATATGCAGATCACTACATTTATTTACATATCCATAGTCTCATGTAATCCTCATTTAATCTTGCAAGGTAGGTCCCATTGTCCCCCTTTTACAGATAAGAAAAATGAGATCTAGGATGAGGTGACTTCCCCAGATCTCAGTCCTGGAGGGAGGCTGGCCAGGGTGTGGCCACAGTTCTGCTGACCCCACCTGGAACTGTGGACCAGATGTGCACACCTCCCTCTCCCACAAGCAGCAGCAATGAGAGTAGAAGTGTTAAAAAATAAATTTAACTGGCAAACCGAGAGGAAAAAAACAAACACCCAGAGTCCCATGTTTGCAAAATCCGGGGAGTGGTGCTTCTTGTTACTGAGGCTTTACTATGTGCCAGGTATTGTGCTTAGTGCTTTGCATACATGATTTCACTTAATCTTCACAATGACCCTGGGATTCTATTATCCCATTTTACAGATGCAATAATTGATAGCTAACAAGGTAAGCCACTGGCCTAAGGTCATTTGGCTTGTGAGTGAGTCAGAACTTGAATTCAGAACACCACAGTCCTCACACTTCCCATGCAGTCACCACCTCCCTGAGCAGATCCATGTCCTAGGATACAGTAATTAGACCCCTAGCATGTAAGCTCTAGCAGGGCGGGGCCCTGTGCGGTGTGATCATGGCTGTGCATCCAGCACGGTGCCCGGCCCTATGAGTCTCCATAACCATTAGCTGATCAATGTGCAGGAGCGGGCTTGGGGAAGGAGTGCAGCTCCCAGGACTCCTCATCCCTACTGTCTAGGGGGCAGCACAAGCTGAGCTTCCTGCACCCCTGCCGCCTCCATCGCGGTTCATGTCTGACCCCTGCTCAGCAGCTGGGCGGCTCACAGCTCTCCTTAACAGCCCACACCAGATCGAGATCTCCATCTACGAGGACAGGTGCAGCAGCGGCAGCTCCAGCAGTGGTAGCAGCAGTGGCAGCGGCAGCAGCAGTGGTGGGGGTGGTGGGGCGGGGGCCCGGTGACTGGCCGAGAGTCCCTGCAGGGAGGTGTATGGCCGGAGTGAGGGCCTCGCAGACCTGCGGCGGCTGCGCTACCAGAGCACCCGCTTCTGAGTCATTCTGTGGGCCTGCCCTGTTGCTGGAGAGGCGGGGAGGGTGGCTGGCCTGGTGTTCCCTGTGGCAGTCAACCCATGCCCCTGTCCCTCACCCCCGGTATGATCGGTCCACTTCCTGACCTGGGGGCTGTCCTTTCCTGATAGGGCTGGTCTGGGTCACATGGAGCCAGACCTTCCTAGGGAAAGCTGGGGGCGGGGAGAACACAACCTGGACAGTCCCTTTTTTCTGCAGCTCCTCTCCCATACCCAGGCCTGTTCCATAGAGAATTTCTACCCTGCATGATTTCTCAGTCCAAACCCTATGTCCACCAGGACTCTGCACGTGGGCTCTGCTCCCAGTGGCTGTCCCCCATTGTCTCCTCCTTCTGATGCCACCACAGGACCTCTGCCTGTCTATGATCCTGCCCCCACTGAATTTGAGGTCTGGGGAGATGGGTGCCATGGTCGGAGACATTTGGATGCTCCTGACCTCTCCTTGACCTGTGGCTTTCCTGTCCTCCACCCACAGCTGAGGCCATCTCGGGCTTGCCAAGAAACGTCCAACTCTGAGACTTTGCAGGCTGCCAGGTGCTGGTTATGGGGCACACAGCCTGGGGCTGTGAAAAATTATATGGGAGTCTGGAGAAACTCTTTGTGGAGGGACGTAGTCTTGGGGGCTTTGAACCTCCTGAACTGGAGCTAATTTCCTAAGATTAGAACCTGAGTGTATGTGAGAATGAGTGTGTGTATGTCTGCACACATGTGAATGTGTGTGAGTGCATTGTGTGCACGAATGCATGTGTGTATGTGAGTTTGTGAGCATGTGTGAGTGCACTTGTGTGATGTATGCATACACATGTGAGCACCTGTGTGCTCGTGTGTGCATGAATGCATGTTGATGAGTGTGAGTGCATGTGAATTGCATGAGTGCACGAGTGCACACGAGCGTGAGTGTACATGTGTGCGTGAGTGCACACGTATGTGAGCATGTGCATGCACGTGCATGCTAGTGTGCACGAGTACATGAGTGCATGTATGCGCATGAGTGCACCTGAGTGTGTGTGCACATGTATGCATGAGTGCACAGGTATGTGAGTGTGAGTGTATATGTGTGAGCATGTGAGTGCTTGTCAGTGTGTGTGTAAGAGTGCACTTGTGTGTCCCCCTGGGCTGCTAGCCAATGACTGCCCCTCTCTGCATCCTGCCTTGTCTTTGCTACATGATGGTCTGTGACTTCTTCCCTGCGTGGATCCAGCCTTGCTCCCTGGGACTGCCAGCTTGGCTCTTTTTCCTGGCCTCTCCCCTTCTTCTGACTCTATATGTTCTAGCAGAGAAGTTGGGGTTCTAGGAGAGCAGAGCCAACCTTCTGGTGGCCCTAGATGCCCTTCTCCCAGCCCTTCGTGACAAGACAGTGGGGCCACAAATGTGCGTAGCCAGCTTTCCCAGGCTCCGGGGCTCTTTAAGGCTGTGTAGGCGAGGCCACTTCAGACATTCAAAGGAGCCAGCAACCTGCAGCTGCAGAGGCAAACCCCTGCCTTGCAAGGGAAGAGAGGACATCCAACATCCAACCAAGGATGCTCTGGCTCCTGGGGCCCAGGGAAGCCAGTGGGAAGGGAACAGCTCTGAGCCTGGGGCCGCAAAGATGGACAGAAAGGGGCTGCCTACCTCAGCTGGCGGGAGGTGCTAGAAGTGGGTGTGAAAGAGCAGCCACTGCAGGTAGCTTGCTGGAACCAGAGAGGGACCTGGTTTTCTACTGGGTGTGGGAGTAGTGTGTGCAAAGCAGGAGACTACCCAGGCAGCTAGAGAGGGTTGGCCCAGCCCTGGAGGCCTCAGGGAGTTCAGAGTCCAAGTGAGTCCTGGTCCAGGAATCCCCTGAAAAGCTGCAGCCCCCTGGCCACAGCCTGTGCACCCCCCCCCACCGTGTGGCTGGGCATTGTGTCTGACCCATGCATCTCCCATGGGAGAGCTGGGCACTGGCAATGCAGTGGTCTTTTGTTATTTCTTTTTCCAATAAAAAGGACTTGCTCAGCTCAAGGCTCTGTGCTGCTTTCTCTGCCCCGTGGTGATGGGGGCCAGTTCTACGCCCCAGGATTGCGTGAGGGACTGCTTGGCTGCCTGAGCTGGCTGAGTGAGCCGTTGAAGAGGTGGAGGACCTGACGGGGGCAAGATAGACCCTGTCTCCTCGGGGCTTCTAGTCTAGTTGGGTGGCAGGTCCTCTAATCTGGAATCTTTGGGGCACTTACAACTTTGGGTGGGTGGAACAAGTTAAACTGAAAGCCAGGCCAAAAGTAATTAATTAGATAAATATTCATTTGTTGAGCTCCTACCCTGGGTTGGGCCTTGTTAGGGGCTGGCTCACACAGGTCACTCAGTACTAAAGATTAAGAAGCGGGTGGATATTGGGACCTAACAGAGTTATGTCTTGGATTTTATAATTTATTGAGCACCTCCTGTGTGCCAGCTACTTTGCTAAAACCATATACTAGAGCTTGGAGGAGATTTAAGGATGACCTGAGTCATCTCATAGAAGTGGAACGGAGGCCCAGAGAGGGTAGGTGACTTGCCCCAGGTCACACAGCTAGTTAATGGTGACAATGTCAAGCTTAGACCTGAAGTCTACTGACCCAGTGCTCACTCTGACACCATGGGAATGGCATCCAGATGGGATGTTGCCCAAGAATGCAGGGAGGCTGGGGCCACACACTCAGCTCTGTGGGCCAAGGGTCTGTTCCCAGAGAGGATGTCACTGTACTGTGGGGACTATAGCTCCAGCCTCTGGGGTGAGGGGCCTGGGGTCCCCTCTGGGTGGCTCTCCTGCTTGTACTCAATGCCCCTAACAGACAGTGTGGCACACACCTGAGCCATGGGGCAGCCTGGACTCACTGGCTCTGCTCAGACCTGGGCTGTATGGGGGTTGTCACAGGGAGGCTGCTCTCTAACGCGTGGGTAGGTTCACTCTGTTGTCGTTTGGGATAGGAATTTTGTTATCCTGAGGTCAGACTTGAACCTCCAGTCCAGCTGTTCCAGAGGGGAGGTCCTGGGGAGGGGGTAAGGATCTAATAAGCTGGTAAAACCAATTCTGAGTGCTTGTCTGGCTGAGAAGCATTCAGCCCTTCCACTTTCAAGTAGTGGAAGTAATAGTAACCAGCAACAGTAGCTACCATTTATTTAGCACATACCATGTGCCAGGCACTAGGCTAAGATGCTACACATTCATCATTCAATCCTCACAGCAACCCTCTATGATGTGGACTATTATTATTCCCATTTTACAGATGAGGAGACTGAGCTCAGGGAAATTAGTAACTTGCCCAAAGTTATACAACTAGCAAGTGGCAGAACTTGGCTTTGAATCTAGGCGGTCTGACTCCAAACTGTGGGAAGAAGATAGATCCAGCTTTAGGGTCCCCTTCAGCGGCTTGAGGTCCTTAGCTACCCCAGGGTTAGAATCTGGAAGATTCCCAGGGAAGGACTTGGAGCTGGTGCCTCCATGCCCAGTTCATCAGGGGAATGTGGGTGGCTGTGCTCACGGGCATGTGGAACCCCCGGGGCAGCCTGGTGAAGGGCAGCAGGGTGATGTGACTCACTGTGGCCTGGTGAGGTGTGGCTTCTCTCTGCCGGCTCAGTGATGGGGGAATTGGCCTTTCTCCCAGGTCTGGTCGCAGCCATGTCCCTGCATCACCCCCCCCCGCCCCCCCCCCGCCAGCCAGGGACAGGCCCCATCAGGATGCAGAAGCAGAGAAACCCTGCTCCTGCCCTGGCCAAGCTGTCCCGCAGGGCTCACCCAGGCAGCTGTCCTGCGTCTTCCCTCACTGCTGGCACTCAGCTGCCTGCCTGCCTTTGGCCAAAGGCACAGCGTGTGAA
>NW_007729969.1:69990-94896 GCF_000696425.1 Galeopterus variegatus | reverse complement strand
ATGTCCCTGCATCCCACCCCCCCGCCCCCCCCCCGCCAGCCAGGGACAGGCCCCATCAGGATGCAGAAGCAGAGAAACCCTGCTCCTGCCCTGGCCAAGCTGTCCCGCAGGGCTCACCCAGGCAGCTGTCCTGCGTCTTCCCTCACTGCTGGCACTCAGCTGCCTGCCTGCCTTTGGCCAAAGGCACAGTGTGTGAAAACCAGAGAGTGTACAGAGCTCGAGGTGCCGCTGAGTGGCGGAGTCGTGTACTGCACCCGGGAATCAAAAGCGGCGGGGGCAGAGCTACTCAGCTGTTGTGAAACTGCCCCCATGACGCCCAAACTGGCAGCCGCTGCCACCTGCCAGGAGTTTTCTGTGGCTTCCAGGGTGCCGAGCGAAGGTGGAGTCCAGTGCTGGTGACTCTCCCCACGGCCAGCCCCTGGGCCATCTTCTGGGCACCACAAGCCCAGGAAACCCACCTCCCTCTCCACGCATCCAGAGGGACTCACATCGGGGAGGGCCCCGGCAGCAGGCACCCCCACCCGGTTTTGGCTTCACTAGTCATCCAAGGATGAAGGTAAACACCCACCACTCCAAATCAGACCCACATTTGAGCTTGAGATCCGGCTTCATGATGCTGGCACATAATGGAGACTCCTGGAGCCTCAGTTTCCTCAGCTGTAAAACAGGGATACTAACGCGTCGCAGAATTCCTTACACCCAAGGTTTTCAACCTTGGCGGCAATTGGTGTCACTGGAAGCATGAGAAACCACCAGATACCTGGTTCTATCTCCAGAGTTTCTGATTTAACTGTTCTAGGGCACAACCTGGGCGTCAGGGTTTTAAAAAGTTCCCCTGGTGATTCTAATGTAAGGGAAGGTGGAGGTGGAAAATCCCCACTTTCAAAAATGTCTGAGACCTCAATAAAAAGTTTGCTGTTTCCACAAAAGCAGCCAGACATGAACTAAGCATGAATTGTATGATTCCACTTATAACAAATTCAAAGACAGGCAAAACTCATCCACGGTGTTAGAAGTCAGGATCACTGTCACCCTGGCTGGGGGTAGTGAATGGATGGGGGCCTGAGGGGCTTCTGGAGCTCATGGTGTTCCATTTCCTGGCCAGAGCCCTGCCCCTTATGCAGGGGCGCTCACTTCAGGAGAACTCACTGAGCTGTGCACTTAAGATCTGTGTATTTTTCTGCACATGTGATATATTTCAATAAAATTTACCGAAAAAGTTTGTTGGCTCCAAAATAGGAAAAGAAGGCACAAAATTGAAGTTAATGTTTTATTAAATATCTATAGATATAGCACATTCTGTCAAACAACTGCAATTTAACTCACGTGTGTGTGTATGTGTAAGTCACTGTGGGTTGTGGATGTATATGAAAATATTTGATATGATGAGGGGTGGAGCCTCCAAAAGAAAAGGTCCCTAATGCCTAAAAAATCTTAAAACAGGCAGGCTCATGCCAGGAGTTCGTAACCTTGACTTCCTGCACTTGTATGCACAATATGTTCCTTTATCTGGGGCAGGGAATGCAAAACTTTCAATAGATTCTCAAAAGGGTATGTGAGACCCCCACCCCCAAAGGTTAAGAAGAGCACTGGTTTTGAGGAGTCAGTGAGAAACTGGCCGCCAGTGTAGGCAGGGAATGCAAAACTTTCAATAGATTCTCAAAAGGGTATGTGAGACCCCCACCCCCAAAAGTTAAGAAGAGCACTGGTTTTGAGGAGTCAGTGAGAAACTGGCCGCCAGTGTACCTGGCATGAAACGGGTGCATGGTAACGTAAGTTTTTCTCCTTCCTTTCAGAGTCCAGCCTTCAGGGGTTTCCAGGTTTCAGGTGACTTCTAGGAGGATTTATTCTCCTGGCAGTGCCAAAGGGCAGACTGAGCCAAGCTCACAGCTTTTCCTCCAAGAGGCCGTTCAAAGGGGCTGTCATTTCAGCAGCTGCCGGACGGCAGAACTCACAGCATCCTGGAGTGCACCCGGGCTTGCGTTTTGAATCAGGGATGATGGAGGAGGTGGAAAATGTGAAGGGGGTCAAGGGGCTGCACCAGCCGGGAGACCCCCCAGTAATTCACTTAACTTTCCTTTGTAAATTTTTCCTTTTTAAAGCTTTGCCATTTGTAAAATGAGAGCATTATGAGAATGTATGTCTTTGTAAATGATCATCTGTTTCTCCAAAGTAAGATATTATTGTTATTGCAGAAGTGATATTAGGACCTCATTAAACCATGTCCTTATGATATAGATTTATAGATGGTTTCAGATTCTTGCATAGAATAAACAGATACTTATCCACGGGTCCACTGATTCCCTAATATATGCCAGGAACATTCATGTCCATTATTATTCCATTTAGTTCTCTAACACTCTGGTGGGTGGTTATATTCGAAATCTTATTTTATAGATGAGGAAACTGACGTTCTGGGTGGTTAGGTAGCTTGACAAGGGCTCACAGCTAGAGACAGAGCAAAGACTTGAACCTAAGTCTCCGGCTCCAAATCCCACTTTCATTCTGCCACAGTATGTCACAGGCAGATGAAAGACTCCGTTCTACCTGGATTGACTCATAAAGACAGATTTCAGACTCAGAGAGAAACACGTGGGCAAATGCAGACACAGAAAAATTAGCTTTGCAGGGGCATGAAGGTGCTAGTTATTTTGGAGTAATTCAAGTTATCGATTTCTGTAATGGAAAAGTGATTGGGGACCAGCTAGCACCCGAGAGCAGTGCTGAGCGAGGCCCCCAGGAAGGGGGAAGCGTTACACACAGCTTACAAGACCTCGTAGATGGCGATGGTCCTTTTCCCCGCTGCCCCCAACTAAACTCCCTGACGGCGGTGATCTTGTCTTACTCATTTCTACCACCTCCCTCCCCCTGCCCCCACTGCTGTCACAGGGCCTCGCTGTGGCAGGTGAATGGGAGACGCAGCCTCTTACAGGCTAGCGGGAAGAGGCGAGAATTTATAGGAGTGTAATCCGCAGGCCCCGGGGCAAAGTGCCACCAAGAAGCAGCTCAGGCCGATGTAGACAGACAGTGGTCACCAACTGATACATTCAACTGCAAGTGGTCACTGAATATCTCAATTACAGGGAGAGGCAGTGACCCCAGGCCACCCCCTGCGCTGGGCAGTAGCTCTCAGTCATGTTGTCCTGGCCGTGTCTGTGTGGCCCTGCTCACGACCTCCATCTGTCCTGGGGGAGGAGGCAGGAAGCGTGCATTCCCACCCCACTCAGCCCTCTCTGATGCTCCCTGGACACCATATTTTGAGGTGGGTAAATCCTTCTGTGGCTGAGCATTTTGCCTGGGAAGTCTGGGCCCAAAGCCCTAGAGGGTGAGGTAGGTGAGGAGCCATGGGTGGATGGATGGATGTCTAAGTGGATGGATACAGAGGAGATGGGTGCAGGGAGATGACGGATGGGTCAGAGACCAGTGAGGAGCCTGCCAGGCTTGAGATGGATGCTCGCAGCCCCGGGGGAGGCAGGTGGGTGGATGGGTACCAATCGGCCCTGGCCTCCCCGGTGCAGGTCTAAACACAAAAGGGAAGATGCTGTGCTAACCCAGGCCCCAAACGAACTCCGCATTTGCAACTCTGAGTGATGGACATGTCTTGTTGGAAAGGATTCTTATAGGTCTAACATTGCCCAGTTAATGACTTATGGATTCTTGTAAAATCAGGCACTGCTAAAAGTGAAACCAGGAGGTTAAAGGGCCTGGAACAGATTTTATAATAATATCTGGATTTCATCATTCCAGGCACTACGTGCACTGACTGCTTTACATGCTTTATTTTGATGAAGACTCACAGCAACCCTATGAGGATCTTATGACTTCCTCCACTTTGTGGATGAAGAAACTGAGGCTCAGAGATGAAATAACTTGCTTAAGGCCACTTCATGGTGCATGGATGGAGTGTCTGTGAGTCAAGCCTGAGCTGTCTGATCCAAGTCTCAGGGTGAAGAGAAAATGTTAAGGCCAGATGGAAGGAAGGGAGGTGGGAGGGTAACAGGGTTTTTGCACAGCTCTCTACGAAAAAACGTGGCATTTCAGCACACATGAGACACCTCGTGCAACAGGACAAGGCGCTGAGACCTTCCGATGACTGAGTGCCAAGAGACAGCCCCGAGTTTCCTTCTCCCTCTCTGCTCTCTGCGTCTGCCTCCAAGGGCTGTAAATCTTGAGTCTGGGGACCTGAAACTGCAGAGAGGGTATTTGCCTTACCTTCTGTCCTTCAGGCTAAACTTGTCCCTCTGCACAGTCCCCATGAGCAGCTGGGGAATGTGGGTGTGCTTTTCTCCTGCCCCAGGAGCTCTGCACCCAGGTCTGGGGTGCAGGGAGGAAAGTCAGCCCTTAGATTTGAGGGGGGATGCCTTAAATGATTCTGGGGGATAAGATCCTTCATGGCTGCTCTGGGACTGGCCACAGAAAAGGAGAAGGCGCTGCCTTTATGGGAATTATTCTGGCCTCAGACTGAGTTCCTTCTGGGTGGCAGGCAAGGGGCATGAAGTTCTGGGCGGGGACTTCCTGAGAAGGGGTGATACCCTTATTCTGGATGCTTCTGGCTCTGCCTCCCTCCTCTCAGCTGAGTAGGCCCCTCTCGGGGCTCGGCACCCTCATCCAGATCTTTAATCCCAGCTGTGTCCCAAGGCCCAAATGTGGTTCTTCTGTTCGCTTGGTGGCACGAACTCTGACTCAATTTCCATGTCAGCAAGATGGAAAGAACAAACACGGCCCTCCTTATTCCTGAAATTGTTACACGCTGTGCTTCTGCAATGCTTGGAGCTTTCTGGAGAAGGAGGCTGGGAGTGGCTGGGCTGAGCTCTTCCAAGGAGCAGTAGGCAGAGCGGGTAGGGAGGAGGCCTAGACAGGAGGCAGATTCCTGGTTTGGCTGTGATCCTCGGGAAAGTCATGGCTCCTTTTTGGGCCTCAGTTTCTACATCTGGAAAGGACGGGGCAGGACTAGATGATTTCTCGGTGCCTCCGGATTTAATGTTCTAGAATTCTGTGATTGTTGAGGGCTGAGTCCCTAGGCCAGTTCACTAGTGTCTGGTGACCTCTGCTCTGTGGAGCCCAGTCGATCCCATGCCCACCCTGCTCAGTTTACCATTTTATGACTCTTCTCTGGGAATGGCACCACATGAGAACTAAGCTGAACGCAGCACAGCCCAGGCCTGGGGAAGGTCGGCTCTGCCCCCTCATGGCCATTTGTGGACTTGCTGTCCCTTTTCTGCTAATCTGTCAGCTCCACTGGGGTGGCCTGTGTCCCCACACCTCTCCACCATATGCCAGGTGTCCCAGGCAGCAGGAGTGTGTGCTGCCAGGTGTCTTGGGCAGCAGGAGAGTGTGCTGGGAAGCACAGGCGCTTTGGCTTTGTGTAGGTCTGGGGCTCCATCCTGAACTTTGCTACTTAATAATAATAATAATATCTCTAATTTATTGGGGGCTTATTCTGTGCTAGGTACCATGTCAAATTTAATACAATAACTCTGTGAGGTATTATCACCATTCTACAGATGAGAAAACTGAGGTTCAGGGACATCCCACCTACTGTGTCTTTGCTTAAATGCCTCTTTCTCAGCCAGGCCCACCCTGACCCGCCCTTTATTTAAATGGCATTCTGCCTCCATCCCTGCACTCCCAAATTGCCTTAATGCTGCTCTTCTCCCCCATCCCCCACGGCACTTAGCATCTTCCAGCCTACTACATATTTGCCTTATTATGTTTCCTGTTTGGTGCCTGCCACGTGTTGCTAGGGCAGGAATCTTTGCCAGTATTGTTTAGAGACGTGTATCCCAAGCCACTACATCGATGCTCAGCACAGACATAGTAGGCGTCCAATCAGTGTATGTTGAGTGAACGTCTGGTTAAATAACTTGCTCAGGTGTCAGTCACTTGGAGGCTGCACAGCACAAGGCTTAAGAATCCAGGTTTTGGAGCCAAATAGTTGCGGGTTTGAGTGACAGCCCTCGCCACTTCAGCAAGCTGCGTGACTTTGGGTAACTTACTTTCTGAGCCTCAGTTTCTTTGGTAATAAATAGACTAATAACATTTATCTTGTAGGATGGGTGTGAGGATTAATGGAGACATGTATGTAAAGTTCTCGGCATGTGGTAGGCATTCCGCAAATGTTAGCTGCTTTCCCCGAGGGTGTTTTTCTCTCTTCTTGCTTCTCATTTTTCCTCTGATGGCCTCCCCTTTGACCACTTCACTGTTCAACAGCAGTTCCTTGAGGACAAGCTGCCGAAGGAGGGGGCTGGCATTCTCTGTGGTGTGAACCAGTCCATGCCCTCTGCACCTCCTTCCTCCTCCCAGGATGTGCTGTTGCTAAGGAGACGCAACGTCAGCCCTGGGCAGGTGTCTGGCCCCTGCAGCTGGAGTTCTGGCCACACAGAAGGAGTGGGAAGATGGATGGACCCCGGGGGAGGGAGAGAAGGGGAGGAACCGGGTTTGCCTCCTGGGCTGGGAGTCTGGGTGGGGGTATCAGTCTGGAATCTGCTGGAAAAACAGCTGCTCCCTCAGAAAATGAAGTGTTCATCCTCCTGTCTCCATGTGGCTCTTAAGGGTGGAGTGGAGCTCTTGCTTAGGCTGAGATCCAATGGCATTGGTCTAGGTGTGATGCCCAGACCCTGGGAGGGGGCCATAGCAGCCAGAGTGACACATAATCAAACTCCTGGCCCTCAGAATGGCACCTTCCCAGAGCACGGCTGGCAACTTGTAGATGCTCAAAGAAGCCTCGTGGACACTTCACCATCATGCACCAGCCAAGGTGGCCAGGCTTGCCGGGCGGGGGCTCCCAACACAGGCACTGCCGTTTCTTCTTGCAGCCTCGAACATGACCGTGGCCCTCCAGGGGCTCCTTCCCAACCCAGCCCTCAACTCTGGGCAGCATGAGAGACTGTGGCTTTTGCATAAACCAGCAAGCTACCTCGATTTAGGAAGGAAACAGTGGAAGTGTAGAGCCCAGGCTGGGAAGCCAGACTGCCCGGCACCCACCCTGCCTTTGTCCCAGCTGTGTGACCACTGACAAACCACTTAGCTTATCTACTAAATTGGGATAATTATAGCACTTTCCTCTAGGGATTGTTGTGAGGATTAAACGAGTTGATTCTTGTAAAGAGTTTGATCTGATTCAGACACACCAGGCTCAGTAAATGTAAGCTATTACTGTCATTTTAAGAGGTATACTCCTGGGAAGAGGGAGTATTTTTGGACAAAATAAAAATGGTATTATTATTATTATTACACTTTTCCTGAAAAATGGGACATTCTGGTGGCACAAGCCCACCTCCTGCGCAGCTGGAGTGAGCCGTGGCTGCCTCCTTCAGATGAGGCCCCAGCTCCTCCACTGGCATAATCCCTTCCCGGCCCATTTCATTACTTGCCTATCCCTGAAGGTATTTTCTATTTTTCTTACAAATTCAAGTCCAGCATAAGCCAATAAAGATGTCAGGAGCCCAAATGGGGCTAAGGGACAGAGAGAGGACTGACTTGTCTGTGCTCAGGAGGGGAAGGCGAGGGTTTGGACCCTCGTAGGTTTCCGAGGAAGAGGAATTAGAAGAAAGAGGGGACGGGAAGGCAGAGCCTGGCTAGCCTGGGTGTGGCTTTGGCCCACACATCTGTGGCCAGCATAGCACAGACCAGAGGATGCACTGACCTTGAGGCACCTGGCTCAGAAAACCTGGATTCCTGGCCCTGTTTTGGGGCAGGTAATGTTGTGTTGGTCAGTACCCGCCTGCTGTCTGTATCTTTCACCCTCGTGTTTCTTCTAGCACAAACATCTTGGGTGCAGGGGACTTGATCCCAGCATTGGAGGAACCTTGTCACATTCTTCACAGGAGGGGGCCAAGTGCTTGTTAAGAAATGCTTGCTGAATGAATATATGGATGAATGAATGTAGACAGCTTGCTTTCTGGTATAGCAACCCAAGAATGTAGCTAGACTTTTCAGAAAGCCCCTTGGTATCCCACTCCCATCCCATGCACTTGGCTCCTCCATGAGGCCAGAGGGAAGGTGGTGCGGGGGCAGCAACCTTGTTACCTTTACTTAGCTTTGTATGCCTAGAGCCTAGCTCAGTACCTGGCACATAGTAGGTGTTCAACCAATATTTGTTGGATGAATAAATGAATCAAATGGAAAGCCTTCTTACTCTGGAGTCCAAAGGCTGTAGTTGTGCTTTTAACAACTGGGTGGACTTTGAACTCCTCTTTGCATCTCATCTGGACTCACCCACCAAGGAGGGTAAAACAACAGATACCCTGTTACGTGAAACTCAATGCGTGGTGATTCATGGTTATCACGTATAAGACATTCTCCGAAGTTTCCCGTCATCTGACCCTCCTGATGTCCTTGGCATGCTGTCTTGCTAGTAGTCCTGTCACTTCTTTCTCGTGTTGTGCGTGGCCAGTCGATGGCCACTGTTACCTTGCCATTTACCATTGCATTTAGAACCATTGCTCTGTGGGTTTTGGGTTTTACTTATCTCATTGTCATAGATCCACTTATTCCTTTCTAAAAAGGCAGCGGCTTCCAGAATGACTAGGGAATAGTCTGAACAGTGACAGAGATGCCTGTTACCCCTCTGACAAGATGGTGTGGTGGGAGAGGGCTCCAGCCCTGGCTCAGGGACCGGCTGGCTCTGTGACCTTGCATGGGTGGAGTAACCTTGATCACTTCATCTTTCTGAGCCTCATCTTCGGGGCCCTTTCAGATCTTTATGTCAATGTGTAGGAGCGATTTTTAAGTTGGTATATGCTTTTTTTTTTATAACCCAGGGAAATTATAGCTGTTTATATTTTAAAACTTTTCATTTAAGCTCCTGTTCCTAGTGTAAAAACAGCACTAGCTACAAGGAATTCATATTTTGTGATTTATTGGGAGTATTATTATGATATCAGAAAATGGTAGTGTTTTTATTAAATATGTTTTTAAAAGGCTTGCTGCATTCTTAAGTGTGATTTTATTATATCTTGGGGTGACTTTTTTTCCCTATGAAGAATAGATCTGTGATTTATAGTAAGCCTTCACCACTGAGGCTGGTCATGAACATATTCTATGGCGTTACATCATCCCCAAAGCGTGAGCTGGCTACAGCAGCTTTCAGGTTTCTAAGCATATTAGAAAGAGACCAAGTTGCAAGGCTCTTTCTAGAAATCAGGGTGACCTGAGACTAGCAATGCCTGTGTCCAGCCACATATTGAGGAATCTTAGGAAGGAAAGGACACTTAGGGATATACCAACCCAACTCTCTTGTCATTTAGATTAGGGAAACTGAGGCTCAGACTTCCCCAGGTAAAAGGCCCAGAGTATTCTTTCCATGTCTGCCCCCCACTCATCCCACATCCCCCAAATGTGAACACATGGCACACACCCAAACCCCTCATCATGCCTGGGGTGGTAGTTTGCTTGTATCAGGATTTGCTTTCCAAGCACCACAGCACCACATGGTGGGAGGGCCGCTGCTAATTCAGCATTCCAAACAGCATCTACTTGCCCCAGACATACTCCAGCTCCCACTAGCTAGGCACTAATACCCAACAGAGAGTTTATTGGCATGATTTCTCCAGAAAAGAGGCTGGAAGACTTAGCAAGTTTAACATTTTTATCAAGAGTCCCAAAGTGCCATCTTTCCCCCTCTCATCATCACCACCAACCCCAATAAGGCTTTCTCTACCACAGGAAATCAGGGCACACAAAGCAGAAACAGCACAGGCCAAACCAGCAGGCACACGATACATTATCGACTCAACCAAGCAAGTGACCACCTAGGAGCCATCTTTGTTAAGGGCAAAATAAGAAGCTCACGAGACACTGGAGGATACAGAGAAGACAGGACTATCTTGATTCTTCTGAAGGAGTGAGGGTGCTGGATGGGATATAAGGGAGACTTTCCTTTTCTGTTTTCTCAGAAAACATGCAAAGAAAGGCTTCACGAACAACTGAAGTTGCATCAGTATCTCCCACACTTCCCTTTTCCAAGATGGCCTCCCCTGCTGTCCAGAGGGAGCGCTCAGCAGATTCTACTGGGCGGGCAGAGAGAGACAGGCAGCAGGAGAGAGATTTAGTGTTCCACAAGGTTGTTAGTTTTGTTTTGTTTTTTTCCTTTATTGATGGGATTTAAAGTGCATATAACTGAAGGCAAAGTCCAAGGCTTAGAGAAAGATATGAGGCCCGAGAGAGAGGCTCAGAGATTCTAAAGGCGGCAGAAGAATACCCACCTAAAAAGGCCACTTGAGCTGCAAAAGGATGGGGCAAAGAGATGGAGAATGGGAAAGAGAGAAAGGGCGTGGGGATGGGGTGGGGGTGGAGGAAGGGGTTTGGGAGGAAGAAGACAAATACTAGTTCAGAAATTCAGCCAAAGATTATTGTAGGAGCTAGTTTACATCCCAGCTATGAAAATATGGGCTGATCTCAAGGTAGGAACACTTGTTTTACGAAATATAAGAAAAATGATAGCCTCAGGCCAGGATACAGCACCCCCGGGCCCTTTGGGTGTTGGTAGTAGTGATGGGTCTTTTCCAAGCCTCTGTCATGGTCTTCCCTGGAGACCCAATGTGGGTCTAAGGAGACTCTATCCATCTAGGAGAAGGCAAGGGCTGGGGACCTTGATCTGGGACACACCCAGAGCTCCCCAATGCAAGGCAACTTCCCTTTGCTACTGGACTGTGGCCGGTGCCCCACTCACCCACACAGGCAGTGCCATCCTCGTTGGGCTCGTAGCCCCGACTGCACCTCTTGTTGGTCCGGCACCTGTAGCTTCCATAGGTATTGACACATACGGGCTTGTCTCGAGGGCACACGAATGGGAACTGGATGCACTCATTGGTGTCTGAAAGACGAGGGAAGCCACTCACCACAGAGGTGTGGGGCAGTGGGTCCTAGCTCAGGCCCTGCCTGCCTACCCACTCTGTGACTGTGGGCATGTCCCTTCTCCTTTATGGGCTTCACTTTCCTTATTTCAGTACCCTTGACTGGCTTCTCCTACACTTGACCTCTACACGTGGGTGGGGGGCGCTTGGTCTTGGTCCTGGGTCTTCTCTTCTATCTGCCATGATTCCTCTAGGGCATCTCTTCATACATGAATGATTCCAAACTTCCTATCTCCAGCCACAACCTCTCCCCTGGGCTCCAGGCTCAGGAATCTAATGACCAATGACCTGCTTGACAGTTCCACTTGGATGTCTAATATGCATCTCAAACTTAATATGTCTAAAGTGGAACTCTAGATTTCCCCTAGCCCTTAAGCCTCTTGTGCCCCCTGTTCCCATCTTCCCTAACTCAATCAATGCCAACGTCATCGACTCAGTCACTCAAGCAGAAGTCGGCGATCCCGGATTCCTCCCTTATCCTACCGTCTGTACGTGATTTCACAGCAGGTGCTGTCCCTTCTGCCCTGCACTACGCCTCTCCTCCACCCATCTTCCCTAACTCAATCAATGCCAACGTCATCGACTCAGTCACTCAAGCAGAAGTCGGTGATCCCGGATTCCTCCCTTATCCTACCGTCTGTACGTGATTTCACAGCAGGTGCTGTCCCTTCTGCCCTGCACTACGCCTCTCCTCCGGCCACCTCCTCCTCACTTCTCTGCCACCGCCCTATTCCCAGCCACCATGCTCTCTTGGCTGAATTTTGGCAGCTGCTCCCTTACTGGACTCCCGGTTTCCACTCTGTCCCCTAGTCCAATCTGCAATTCAGCAGCCAGAGTGATCTTTTAAAAATGTGAATTACATCGTGTCACTCTCCTGTTTAACTTCCAAGGGCTCTAACAATGAAATCGACTCCTCACCAGAACCTCCAGCCCTCCTGGCCTCCCACTCCTGGGACACTCCCAGCCTTTCTCCTGCTTCTTGCCCTTTGCTCCTGTGCTTCCCTCTGCCAGGAAAGCTTTTCCTTCAGCCCCTTTTGGGGCTGGATCTCACCCTTCAGGTCTCATCTCAAAGTTCCCTTCCCTAGAGGCCCTTCCTGACCACTCTGTCTAGAACAGTCTCCAGAGAGCACCTTGCTTACAGGTTGTCCAGCTAGGTGGTCACTGCTTGGGGTCTGTCTCCCTCCACTAGAAGGAACACCCCTCCACAGCAGGGAAATGGTCCGCATCCTGGCATCCAGCATGGCATTTGGTGTGCAGGAGGCATGTAAGTCCCTGCTGGATGATGAGATGGAAGAGGGGGCTGGACTGTGATCTCAAAGGGTCCCTCCAGTGTGCAGAGAAGACTCTGAAATTTCTGTCTGTCTGGAGTGGGCCCGGGTGGATGTGGAGAGTGTAGGGGAGTATTTCCTCCCCCAGCCACCCTTAGCACCATCGCTCCTCCACTTCCTCACCTGCGGTCCTTTGCCCAGGCTGTGCTTCCACCAGAACACCCTGTGCCCTCTCTGTGCTTGTCTAACCGCTCATCATCCCGCGGATACCAGCTTAGACCTCACTTCCTCTGGGCCATCTTCTGGGACCATCCCTAGACTGCTTTGTGCCCCAAGCCCCTGCCTGTCCCTCATCCCAGCCCTGATCACACCGTAGTCATGGGCTGTTAACTTGGGTGCCTCTCCCATCAGCTATAAGTTCCACAAGCAAGCCCTGGGATTGTGTCTGTCTCATTTACTCTTGTATCTCAGCAGCAAATTCATCAGCCCAGGGCTAAGAAGTGGCTGCAGAGTGGACTTCAGAAGGATGCTGCCTGAGGGTCCAAGGGAGGAGGAGTCCTTGGCCTGACCCTCATTGCCACTGGGATGGAAGATGTTGGGTTGAAGGTCTTCTGGACACCAAGCCTCTAGGCTGCCCCCTTCCCATTCTGGGCCCCTTAGGGACTTTCAGAAGGTCACTAGGCTCTCACACAGCTGCCATCGTGGAAGTGCAGCAGCCACCTGCCCCCCAGTACTCACCAGGCTGCAACCTCCCTTCTGTATGGGACCATGCTCCACACCCTGTTTTACCCAAACACCGCCAGCGATGCCCATCCTTGCTGCCGGACCCCCTGCTTGCTGTTCCACTGGCTGGCCATGGCATGTGGCTGCTCCTCCTTCTCCAGGGTGAAGCATGCCCACCCCAGCCACCATGGTCCCATGTCCAGGTGGTGGTGTCTCCTCCCCATGCTCGTCCTCTCAGTATTTATGGCAGGAAGCAATGCCATTTCCCAGAACTGCAGTGATTCAGCCTGTGGCCACTAATATCTCTCCCACCCTGGTGCATCACATGGTGGCTGTCTTGGCATCTGGAGCCCCAGGGAAAAATGACGCCCTTTCCTCCCCACCTATCCACCCCTTGTCCGTACCCTGGACCTTGCCACGGGTCAGGCCGACATTCCCCAGGGAGGTCCCAACTGCTGCCCCATCCCCTGGTGCCTGCAACTCACCCATGCAATGGCCATTTTCCTGCTGGGAGAATCCTTGGCCGCACTACAAGGGGGCAGAAGCAGAGATACCAGTGAGTTGAGAAGGTTCCAGCTCAGATCCCCTCCTAGTTGTGAGGGGTGCTCTTAGCTCTGGACCTGGGGGAACCCCCTCCCTTCAGGGACCTCCTTCCCTTGCACTTAGAATCGGAGCCTGGGGGGAAGGCCAATGACCGATACAGTTCATTTCCCTGCAGATGGGATCCAGGTGCCTGGGCTGGGACACCTAATGACCTGTCTCACCCGCAGCATCGCCTGAGCCTGGGGCTGGTCCTTCAGGGCCAAGTGTAATGAGGGTTGGGAGATACTTTTTGGGGTGTCTGCTCACTGCCCACAGTCCCTTCTCTGAGGCTCTTCCCCCTCACAGGGCTGGGCACCTGCAAGCCTTGCTTGTGTCCCTCCTCTCTTGCCAGAGCTCACGGGACTAGGGGCAGACATCCCAGCAGGAGGGACGAATCAGAGGCTTGGCAGCTATGATTTGAACTAATTGACACTAAGACATAGAGTTGGGAGCTTCTCATGTCAGGCTGTGCTGGTTCTACTATGTCTACATGGGGGTTTCAGAGACAGCAGCCTGGTGCTGGGGTAGGGGCGCTGGAAACTTAACACTTTACTTACACAAGACAGAAAATGCCAACTGTCCATACTAACAGATGAGGGGGCTGATGGGGATCACTGGGGAAGGTAATCCTCCTCTCCTCCCAAAGCCAGTACACCGATGACAAGGTCCTTGGGCTCCTGGGGCTAAGGCCATTGGGCTGCCAGGGTTCCTACTCATCCTGAGCTTCTCCTTGGATTTTGTGAGCTACCCTGAAACCTCTTTATATGTCCCCTTCATTTGTGTGAGTTTGAGTGGGTTCCTGTGACTTGCAACTGAGTGATCCCCGTCAGAGTTAGAAGGACACTCCAGAACTTATTGCAAAGCTGCTCTTCAAAGAGCCCTCAGAGGCCCTGCTATGGAGTCTGAGCCTCACCCTTAGGGCAACAGGAGGCCTCAGCAGAGACGTGGACAGAACCAGGAGGGCAGCAGGAGGACTGGGGTCAATTCTTAACTCTGCTCACAACTGGCTGTGTAGACTTTAGTGGGCCTTGGAGGGTTCCCTCTCTTGGCCTCAGTTTACCTCCTCTGTAAAATGGGTGCAAACACACTTGCCCTGGCAATATGCCTGGATTTCAGTGAGGAGTATTAGAGATATGGGTGTGATAGTGTTGTGCAAATTACAAATGAAGGGATCATCATGAAGACTTTGCTGAGAAGATTTCTGTCATTGCAGAGGCTAAATCTGCAGATTCCTGGGAACCCAGCTTCAGCCCATGGGGTTGTGGGTGGTGCTTGCTTTTCTGGATATGAGGCCTACCTCCAGTGGGGCTGGATCTTGAAGTTTCTCCTCATCCTGGGGGTAGGGGATCTCCAGCACCGAGTTCATTTCCCCACTGGCCACGCTGCGGCTCACCATCTTGCCATCTGGCCACGTCACCTCCACGCTGCTGGCTTCATCCTTCCCTGTGGGATGGACGGAGGGAGGGGCAGCAGCAGAGGAGAGCAGGGGGCTCTCAGCCGAAGCACCGGCATTAATGTATTCAGTCATTTAATAAAAACAGTAACTGAGCACTGTTCTAAGTGAGTGCTAGGGAAATGGTGAATGGACGGATTGCAGGTCCCTCATCTTTAGCATAGCGTTGTCCAATAGAGTTTTCCACAGTGACAGGAATGTTCTATATCTGTGCTGTCCAATATGGTAGCCACCAGCCACCTGTGGCTGTCCAGCACTTGAAGTGGAACTAAGATGACCGAGGAGTTGAAGTTTAAATTTTATTTAATTGTAATTAATTTACATTAAAATAGGCACACGGCTAGTGGCCACCATAATGGACAGTGCAGTGCTAGCACTTACATTCTAGTAGACAGGCCAACTGGCATGAGGCTGTATTGGGGAGAGTGGAAGGCCTGGTGCCAAGCAGGTTGACTTTGGAGTCCGGGTTCAAATCTTGGCTCTACCACTTCCTTGATAGGTTGAAAAGAACATGCTGGAGGGTGGGCAGCTGGGAGACCTGGGGACAAGTCCCACTCTCTAGCTGACTTGCTGTGTAACCCTGGACACAGCTCTTATATTTGGGGAGCTCTACTAAGGGCCAGGCTCAGTTTTGTCACTGGGGATGTCCTTGTTCTCATGGAGCTTCCCCTGGAGTAGGGGGAGACAAGCAAACATGAACAAACCAATAATGTCAGATATTGACAAGCTCTGTGAAGTCAACAAAGATAGGGCAACGGGGTCGAGAGGACCTGGGGTGGGCTGGGGCCTTTCTAGCTGGTGTGTCAGGGACAGCCTCCTGGGAGGGGACATTTGAGCTAAGCTCTAAATAAAAACTTGGAAAAGATGGGGTGATAAAGAACCAGAAGATAGAGGGTCTGGGAGAAAGACCGTTCTACAAAGCTGAGATGTTTACAAAAGATAACGGTGACACTCCGAGAATATTCATGGTGAATCCATTCACACACATCCCTAAAGCAACGTGTTACATCACAGGCAGCAAGCAGCTTGGAAAGATTTGTCAGGTGTTTAGGCATTGTCAAAGCCCGCCCCAGCTCCCTGCGTGAGGAAGCAGGCCCATCACTGTGGCAAGGTCAGGCTAATGGTGATGGATGGGGTGGGAAGAGCGGGCTGGGCCTCACCTGCAGGGAGAGGTTGTTCTCCCGATCAGTCACCTGGGAAGGAGGGCAGTGCTCAGCACTGAGGGCGGGGACGGTACAGCCCCCTCCTTATCCTCACCTATAGGTGACCAGATGTGGGCATGGTGCTCGGGGTGGGGCACACGAGGGCTTCAAATCCATATACTCCCCCACCCATCATTCCTGGGCTGAATAAATAATACATCGCACCCACACGCATGCACTACTATTTTTCCTAGTGTACGTAGACACTGTTGGAAAACAAATTAAATGTAAAAGTGCTGTTGAATTGATATCAGCTTTTGGTCATTACTCTCCACCCAGGGATTTCACAAGGATCGCCACAGGCAAACTTTGAGGAGAGTCTACATGCAGAGGTCCGGGGCAGGGCTGAGCCAGGGTGCTGCCAGGACCCAGCTACATCTTTCTCCCCAGAATGCCAGTGGGGGGTGGGGGCTTGCAGAGGGAGTTACACCTTGTGAACCCCGTCACCCAGCTTCCATCCTCCCTGTGTTTGGTTCCCTTTCACCAGCTTGTTCTCCCCGCCACCCCAGCTCCCCGGCCCCGCACTGTCCCCGCAAATGTTCAGGCCTCACTGCAGCTGGGCTGTGAGTTCGGGAGGGCAAGGACCAGCTGCCACACTCTGGAAGAGTCCAAGCAGGCGCAGCCCCTGCCCCTGTGGGGAGAGGCTGGGGCGGGGGCAGAGACTCGCATTCAGTGCAGTCTCTCCGCCACAGGCACCTCTCCTTCCAGGCCAGCCTCACTGGTTCCAGGGTTTGCTTTACCCGGGGCCGGAAGATATTTCTCATCAATCCCTATTCCACCATTCTCTCAATCTACAATAACAATTTCTTCTGGGGGAGGGGGTGCCAACTGCAGATTTTTTTCTGTTGGAAGTAGAATCTTGAGGTGCAAGAAATTTAGCATTTTTAGGGTGTACAGTGCTCAAAATAAGGGGCACATGTAAAAAGTAAACATTTTCCAACTAAAAAAAGAAAAAAAGGAGACATAGAAAAGCAAATGTTTCTCACCTAAGCCAAGAGAACAGCTACATGAATACATTTTCCAGCCTGACTGAAGTGCCACAAATAACTCAACAGAGTTGCCAAATATTCATGGACAATCACAAATTTACATCTTGTGCTTGCAGAACATAGTTCCGAGTCCTGCTTCCTGCTTCCTCCAGACCCAGGGAGGGGCTGGGACCATCACACGCAGCAGGACTCCCTCCTCTGCAACTGATTATTTTGCTAACCTGGACATCCTTTCTGGCCTCAGTTTCTCCATCTGTAAGATGGGGGCGCTGGCGTGGAGTCCTAACACTCATGGGAAGCACAGCCTCCTTGCCTAGAATATGAGCCCTGCCCCGCTGATTAATCATCACCCTCAGCATCCCCATCACCTTCAGCTCTTAGACGTGGGGTCACCCTGAGGTTCCTAAAGGGCTTTCACTTGTTAGTAATAACAGTGAACACTTACAAGGTGTCCCAAACTGTACACCAAGTGCTTTCTAGCTGAGGCCTGGAGGGGCAACGTGAATTATCCACTTACCCAGCTCAGGTCTGTCTAATACCAGAGCCCGTATCTGCTCCACCCGTCATATTGCCCACCCACCCCCACCCCCAGCAGTCCCCATGTGCCAAGCATCGCACGGGGATCTGCGATTCAGCAGTAAGGGAGACAGACCCAGGCCCCATTCTGGAGCATCTGATTCCCATGGGAGCAACGAACACAAGTGATTACATTATAATAAACTGGGAAACTGCAGCAGTAGCACTGGTGTCACCTGGTGAGAGAGATGGACCACTTATTAGGGGATTGCAGAGGAATAAGAGTTTGTGAGGCAGAGAAGGGAAGGAAGGAGCAGTGCAGGTAGAGGGAACAGCATCGGCAAAGGTACAGAGGAGAGAAAGGGTGTGGTGCGTTTGAAGATCAAAGTGGGGGAAGCGGAGTGTGAGAACGTGTATTAGGTGGGGTGGGTGGGAGAGAAGACTGAGGAGGGACTTGGGAGACTTTGCACCTACAAGGTGGACATTTTGTCCCCATTCTCCAGATGTACACATTGAGGCTTGGCTAGGTGAAGTGACTTGCAGATGCCTGAACAAGGACTGGAACCCTGTCTCCTGTCTCAGGCCCAGCTGATCCCTCTGCCCCAGGCTGACTGTGAGAATCTCAAGTCTTCACAAAGCTGCTCAACCAAGAGCGGCCCAGCTCCCAGATGCTGCACAGCAGCAGCCTTCAAGGCAGCCAGTCTGCCAGGCCTGTGTGTAGGGGAGGGGTGAGCAGAGAAGGCCCCACTAACCAGCAGTGACAGGAGCTTAGGAGCACCGGTGAGTTGCCTCTGGCAGCTTTTAAAGGACAAAGGCCAAGGCAGCACAGAGAGTTGCGCTTTTCGGAAGAATTACAAGCAAAACAGATGGTGAGAATACAGTCGGTGGAATATTTTTGCACTTCAATAAAGCAATTTTTATGTGGGCCACTGAATTTTCCTCCCCTAAATGAGCACCAGCCGGCTTGGAGGCAGCTCTGAGTCACCTCAAACAGTCAGCTGCAAGGAAGGTGGTGTGTGTGGGTGGGGCAGCCTGAGCCGTGACCCCTCGTAAGGGTAGGCGGGGGCAAGTAGGTTGTTGGCGCTTGCTTTTATTTTCTGGGCCCGGTAGTGAGCTGCTTCAGCCTGCTGTCAGCCAGGAAACAGAGAGTCAGGGTGTGAGACCTGCGGGGGTGGGTGTGCAGGGGCTGGGGATGGGTTCAGAGTGACCAGGGTGGGGCGGGGAGCACTCATCAACAGCTGTAAGCAGAATCACTCGCTTATGAGCCTGGTGGTTGGTCTGCACCCAGGGCAGGGTGGAGAAGGGCTGCAGAACCTGGTCAGGGGTTCCACTGAGCATGGGTGGGGCCGCCTGAGAAGGGACTGGTCTGCAGGATGATGCTGAGACCGCTCTGTATGACATAGTGGGCCATCTGGGAACCCCTGAGAACAAAACACTGCAAGGTTCCTGAGTTTTTTATTGTATGATGTGATGCAGCCCAGGCTGCAGAGGGAGTTGGGGAGCACAGGGAAGGGTCTGTTTCCTCTGTGGTTGCTCACACCTGGAGTGTTCAGAGAGGCACCTGCTGGCAGGTGTGCCCAGCGAGTGCAGAGGTCAGCTGGACGCATGCACAGAGGGGAAGGAAGGGCCGAGGAGGCTGTCTGCTGAGAGGCGCACTGTGCACACTCTCACATGTGCACGTGGTGGACACACTCAGCACACCTTGCTGCAAGCAATTTATGGAGGGAGGCAGGGAGCAGGGTCCCCTGGGGCGAGCCGGAGCCCTGTGAATGTTGGCAGGGGGGCTTCCTGCAGCCCTCTCCCCTTCAGCCTCACCTTCCCTGCCCAGCCTCGGCCCCACCTCACCTCAGTCATGCAAACCTCAAGGCAGGCCTTTCTTGGATTCTTGTTCTAGACATCCCCTTCTCACCCCAAACTGCTCAGAACTGGAAACATTCTAACTGTCCATCAACAGGGGACTTGGTAAATAAATTATGAAGGCTGATGCCCAGTGAAATACTCTGCAGCTCTAACAGAAAACAAGAGATATGCACAGACTTGGAATGATGTCCAGGATGCATTGTTAAAGGAAGAAAAAAAGAACAATTGTTATGGGAACAATTGGATGAATATCATCATTTTTGTTAAAAAAATCCCAAGTAATATACATCTGTAAGTGTGTTCCCATGTACATTACATGTAATAAAAGCACATCAAAAGCATGCAAGTGTGAACAGGCCGCCCGGACCACCAGACCACCGTATTTGAGATTGCTTTTGTCCCTCTTCCTCCACATTCCTAACCTCCTCTCCCTGTTCTGCATTTTCTTTCTTCTTAGCACTAATGTCTCCTAACATTTTATATACCCACCTATTTGTTGTGTTTATGATGTATTTGTGTTTCTCCTCTTTCCACGAACATATAAGATCCCTCATGGCAAGGATCTTCGTCTAGTTAGTGCTTGGCACATAGCAGGTGCTCAGTAAATATGTATTGAATAGACGAATCAAATGGTATTGGGGGAGGTTGAAGGGAGAAACACTTACTTTTAAAAATTCCACCCATAGTGGTGAGACTATGGGTGATTTTTACTTCCTTTTTTCCAATTTGTTATATTTTCTGATTTTCCTGTAATCAATATGTATTGCTCTTACTATCAGGAAAAAAAAGGCTTCTAAGAACAATCACAAATGCTGCTTGCACTAGGGACCCTGGTGCTGGGACACCGTCCCTGCTAGTGGCTTCCAGGTCCCCTCTGCAGCACTGCCACTCACAGCAATGCCGGGCTTTGGCTTTCCCAAACATGCCCCAGCCTGCCCGTCTGCCCTTGCAGCCTGGTCCTGGAAACCTCAGACAGTCAGCCCGGCCTCCCTTTCCAGGCTCCGCTCCCACCGGACTGCTCCCATTCCTTGGACCAAACACTCCCACCTCTGGGCCTCTGTGCAAGCCAGCCTGCCCCCAGAGTGCTCTCCTCAGCCCCCATCCATGCATCTAAATTTCTACCCTCTTCCTAGATCTAATTCCCATCCCACTTCCTTGGAAAAGCTGCCCAGAGCAGAACTAATTTCTCTTGCCCCGTCCTCTGATGGTCACAGGGCCAGTGTGATGGTGCCTCTGAATCTGCCTTGTGTGAGAGCTCCCGTGTCCATCTGCCCCTTCTGCTGGACTGTGAGTCTGGAGGGCAGGGGGCATTCCTTCCCTAGGCCCCATATCTGTCTGTCTTACCCCTTGTTCTCTCTCTTCCCTCGATCCTTCCCTCCACCTGGCCTTCCCCACTGGCTCTCTCTCTTCCTGCTCCCTTGCTGGCTCCTCCATCAATCAGGAAGGCCTGTGCTATGCTGGATCTGCAAAGGAGACCCTCCTGGGACCATGAGGGGCCTTGGAGCTGCAGGGACCTGCCTGCCCCTCACTGTGTCCCAGGATGCTGGCCCTGCTACCTGCTGAGCTGTCTCGGAGTCTCAGGGCTGATCTCAGTTGACCCAGAAGCCTGTCCCTACAAGCAGCCTTCCTTAGAGTGCCTCCCTGGGAGTGGATCCCACAACAGAGAGAGGCCTACCCGGGAACCCTTTGGAACAGTTTGAGACAGAGTTCAAACAAGAACAAATGCTGTAGCCCTGCAAGATAGCAAGGACTGGCAGTCCGGAGGGGCTTCCAACCAGGTGCAGTGACCTCCCCTGAGTGTGGGAGGGAGATGGCCCAGCCTCGATCCCATCAAATGACCTGGCCAAGGCTGCCCAGTGGAGGAAGCAGGTCTGTTCTCCTAGCAGGGGCAGATTCTGGCCAGAGAAGGGGCCCAGTGTGGCCCATAATACGCACCTTAAAACAGCAGAGGCAGCCCATGCAATGTGGGGAAGGAGAACCTCAGCCTCAGTCCTGGCCTCACCACCGATTTGCTATGTGAGCCTCAACTTCCTTATCTGTACAGTGGGGTGGGGGTTAATGTCCAACCAGATACCAGGATAAATAGCCCATCTGTGATACCATGGCAGTTGCCTTGGTGCTTGGATGGCCTCACTTGGGTCACCTGGTAATTGAGGGGACATGGCTGTCCAGTAAGAAAGAAGCAGAGCAGAGGACATTGGTAGCTGCACACAGAGCGGCTATGGAAGGTGGTGAGTGGCAGCATCAGGAACTCAGGCTGCAGTGCCCAAGGGGATGGTGTCTGAATCCAGCCCACCCTACTTAACCTCAGCCTCAGTTTCCTGACCTGTAAAATGCAGTTTATGATACCTAATTCATCAAGTTGTGCTGAGAATTGAATGAAGTATCTTATGCAAAGCACTTAGCACAGTGCCTGTCACACAGTAAGTGCTCGATAAACGTCAGCTACTGCTATTTGGCAAAAGTGGGCTATATATTTGAAAGTCATCTTGTGCCTTTAAGGCTAACAAAGCAAATGGCTGCCTTAGGAGTGATAGACGCTCCAACCTCAGGCCAACCATCCAGGGTGAAATAGCCAGAGAACAGGCTCATAGAACCAGGCCCTGGGTCCCATAAATATTTATTGCTTCTTTTTCAGACCACATAAATATTATGTGTTCCCCATAAAAATTGGAGCACACACACACAACAAAACATATGGAAGAAAATAAAGATCACGTACTCAAGCAGGGTTTGAATCCCAGCTCTGCCATTTAAGTATCATGTGACCTTGTGCAGGCTTCTTAATCATTCTGATCCTCCGTTTTCCCATTTGTAGAATGGGGTAATAATGCCCATCTCACAGGGTAGTCATGAGGACTCAATGAGCCAGAAGAATGAAGCGCTTAGCTCCATCCGGAGTGAGTGAGAGTTACTGCATTAACCCAGCCACCGAGACAGAGTCACTCTTCACACGTTTTCATTTTCTTTCAGTATTTTCTATGCACACATGATGTGTGTATAATGTTAATGTATGTATTTACTAATTTGAGACTATATTGCCTATACTTTTTATATCGAAATTATATCACCTTGTGAGGCGCTAACACATGGGGGTAAAGTGTCTGATTTTGAACCTAGGAATATTTGACTCAAATGCTTTCTTTTTTTGTTTGTTTTTGGTGGCTGGCTGGTATGGGATCCAAATCATTATGTTGGTGTTGCAAGGCTGTGCTCTAACCAACTGAGCCAACCAGCCAGCCCTCAAATGCTTTCCTAACCACTGTGTTTAGTAAAGACACTCCTGGCACCCCCCAGTGTTTCTCAACCTTTTTTCCCATTGTTGTAATCCCTCTCTGCCTTAGAAAACTTTTTCCCCTAATCCTTCCCTCCCCATGCATTTCTTTAAGTACGTTTTATTTTGAAACCATTATAGATCCACAGGACATTGCAAAGATAGTACAGAGAGGTCCAGGTACCCTTCACTCAGTTTCCCCAGTGGTTACAGCTAACGTCACTACAGTACGATATCAACAGCAGGGACTCAACAATGGTGCAAGGTGTGTGTATAGTTCTATGTCATCTGTCACGTGTAGATTTATGCAACCATCAGTCAAGATACAGAAATGCTCCAAGTCCCACAAAGATTCCCTCAGGCTATCCCTTTACAGTCTCATCCACCCCTCTCCTTTCACCATCTCTAACCCCTGGCAACCACCAACCCGTTCTCCATCTCTATAATTTTGTCCTTACAAGAGTGTTATGTAAATGGAGCCATACAGTATGTGACCTTTCGAGATGAGCTTTTTATCACTCACCATTACGCCCTGGAGATCTATTCAAGTTGTTGCGTGTATCAATACTTTATTCTTTTTATTGCTGGTACAGTGTGGATATATCACAGTTTGTTGAACCATTAACCTATTGAAGGTTGTTTCTAGTTTTTGGCTATTAAATATAAAGCTACTATAAACAATAGTGTAAAGATTTTTGTGTGGATGTAAGTTTTTATTCCTCTGAGATAAATGCCTAGGGACATAATAACTGGGTCATATAGCAGAAGTTGTACGTTTAGTTTTGTTTTGTTTTTAAAAAGAAACTGCCAAACTATTTTCCCGAATAGCTATACCATTTCACATCCCCAACAGAAATGTATGAGAGATCCAGTTTCTCCCATCTCTTGAAGCTACCTGATCCTTGCCAGCATTTGGTATTCCCATTTTTTATTCTAGCTGTCCTAACAGGAATAGGTGTGTCGTGATATTTCATTAATGCCACAGACATACTGTATATCTGTTTATGTGCCATATGTACACTGGTGCTTTTATACATAGAAAAAAGACAGGATTTTTCATCTCCCCTCCCCTGCCAAGAACCAACTCTTCACTCCTGTTGAAAACATGTGGCTCCCCAAGACTTCTCTCCAAGAGAAGTTATCAGGGCTTTGGGGTGACACTGTAAAGACTGAACCAACTCCCAAGAGGCCAGGGAAGCAGCTGTTTTGGACAAATCTGGTGCAGAGCAGGATCTGAAGACCAAGGCTACAGCCTTGGACAAGCAGAGAATTAATACTCGGACCGCAGGGTAAACTAATTCTACAGAGGCATTGGGGTGGGCACTCTTGCCAGCGAGGAGCATGGAAACTTAACCAGCATTTCCCACTCCCTTCCCCTGGAGCTCAGGCTCATCTCAGAGCAGGGCTGCCTCCCGTGGCTGGCATCCACCATGGCTGTCCGGTAAAGCAGCACCCTGAAGATGCCTGGGCTGTTACTCGGCACACTGCAGTGCTCACTCTCAGGACCCGCTGTCCTGATTACAGCTCACTGTCCCCCACCGGGCCCCGACTCACCCAGGCCGAAGTGTGCCACAGGCTCCATCTCGCACAGGTAGCCCGAGCCCCCGTCGATGATCCTCAGGTGGGCCCCGCTCTTCTTGGTGTAGAGCACGACCTTAGCCCCCCGGGCAAAGGCCCCAAATCGGGTGCGAGGCACCACTCTCAGCCAGTTGTTGCTGAAGCCCTGTAGGGAGGGAGAAAAGCAGACCCGGCATCAACGTGGTGGGCAGGAGGAGCAGGGAAGCAGGGGTGCTGTGGAGGTGGGCGCCAGGGGCCGGGGGAGGACAAGAGGGGCAGAGGAAAGAGAGAGGAAGAAGCAGCCGGGAAGGGGAGGTGAGCAGGGAAAACACGGACTGGCTGAAGGAAAAGAGGCCGTGGAGGAGGAGGAGGGAAAAGCCAGGTGACTTGGGAAAACAGGTTTGCATAAAGTGACAGTGGCGGGCAGGGGCGCTGAGGGCTTCTCCTGGGAGGCAGCCCTTCGTGAGGTTTGCTGTGCTGCTGGGAACTGACTTGCTTCCTCCACGCCCGGGATTTCCATGTCCCGCCACGCTGGACAAGCGAGCGTCGGGCTCCTTTGCTCCCGTCTGCCCTGGACCCAGGAGAGCCAGCAGGCTGGGGTCTGGGTCCTGAGGTCTATGCACACC
>NW_007729969.1:68201-69355 GCF_000696425.1 Galeopterus variegatus | reverse complement strand
TCTGCCCTGGACCCAGGAGAGCCAGCAGGCTGGGGTCTGGGTCCTGAGGTCTATGCACACCTGGTTCCCCCGGAAGACAGACAGCGGCTGAGCCATGGACTCTCCATGGGACAAGATGAGGTCCAGCATCCCATCTCCATCGAAGTCAGTCACCACGCCCCCTGGAAATAATGCAGATTTCATTTCCTGTCATTAGCCAGGGGACCCACAGGGGAGAGGGCTCCCTGGCAGGGCCAGCTTCTGCAGGCCTGGGTGTGGGGGGCAGGAAGGAGAGCAGGGCCGGGGCAGGAGGGCAGGGCTTCCAGCCTGGCTCCTCTCCTTCCTAATAGTGGCTCATGACAGGAATTCATGGAAGAGGATTTTCTTCCTTCCCTGGGCTTTGCACACAGAGGGTGGGTGCAAATTACTCAGACTATGCGGACTTCTTTCTAGTCTTTTTATTATGATTTGAATAATATACGCCCTTTATATTTGCACAGTTTTTTGGTCTATTTATCAAGTGTTTGCATACACATGGTCTCCTGTTGGTCCCAACCAGAGAGGCAAGGAGGGCAGATATAATTATTCCCATTTTATGGATGTGGAGAACAAGACCCAGAAGATGAAGCAGCTTTCCCAAGACCACAAAATGAGGCAGTGGCTGAACCAGGTCTTGGGACCCCTCATCCAGTGCTTTGCCTGACACCAAGCTGAGTGCCAAGAAGGGGGGGATCATATGGCAGGACCCCCTGCCTGGGAGCAGAAGGGACTAATTCTTCTCCTTTCCATTCCCACCCAGCAAATCATGGCCAGAGAAGCCACTGCCCACAGACCCACAGATTCCCATCCTTCCCCCCAGCAGCCCTGGGGTTGGGAGGATTGACCGTCCCCGCTTCGGCTTTCTGCCTGGTAGCCCCCCCCAGGGCTCCCCCATCTCCGCTCTCACCCACACCCTTGAATCTCAGCCCTCAGAGTGGCAGGGAGAGGGGGAACCCTGTCTCTCCAACCCTCCCTCCAGGGTATAGACAGCACTGAGACAGGGGGAGCCTGCTGATGTCCCTTACCTGTGCCCCGGCCCTCAGGCTCTAAGGCATCACCAGGGTTGAGCTCCTCAATGAGGGGGTCTCCGTGCTCCCTGCGGATGACGCTGCAGGAGAGGAGACAGGCTGGTTCTT
>NW_007729969.1:63588-67760 GCF_000696425.1 Galeopterus variegatus | reverse complement strand
GCAGGGACAGGGGGAACCCTGTCTCTCCAACCCTCCCTCCAGGGTATAGACAGCACTGAGACAGGGGGAGCCTGCTGATGTCCCTTACCTGTGCCCCGGCCCTCAGGCTCTAAGGCATCACCAGGGTTGAGCTCCTCAATGAGGGGGTCTCCGTGCTCCCTGCGGATGACGCTGCAGGAGAGGAGACAGGCTGGTTCTTGTGAGGTCCCAGCAGGCCCCCTGAACCTAGAGGCCCCTGGCTCCATTCTGTCCCCCGAGCATCCCCAGGTGCCATTTGCATGGGGGCCACCCGTATGCTCACAGAGCCCGCCTACACCCTTCTTGGATTTTAATATATGTTGGTAAATATTGATTTTTCCTTCTCTAATGGATGAATTATAGACAGCCTGGAGAAGGGCAGGTGATGGATGGAACAGGGGCAGGGATACAACTCCCTTCAACTGACCTTCGCTTCCCTGCAAGTGGCCCCTGGGTTTCCTAGTTCTGGATGCTGCCCTGGGTTCAAACCCCACTCAGATGCCACCTCCTCCATGCCTTCCTTGATCATTCTGCTGGACATAATCCCTTCCTCCTATGCCTTTAACATTTTTGTGGTCTTTATCCCTTTCTGCCGTGTGTTGAAGTGCTGTATGAAGGCATCTTGTCTCCCCAGTTAGACTGCGAGCTCTGTGCTGGGACCTTGTGCTGCTCATCTCTGCACCTCCTGCAGCGTCTAACACAGTGCCTGGCTCTCAGAAAGCTCCCGGCACATGTATGTGGGATATGTGTGCAGACTTCAGAGGCAAAAGGGAGGAAAGGGGTCCCTTTAGGTTGCAGGGTTCTGTCTATTTTGAACTCTCAATCTTAGTAATATTTGTTTCAGAAAAGTCTGCTGTAAAAGTCCTGCCTTTTCTCTACACTAAGCTTAATGCTGAGGAAGGTGGCGAGCTTTCATCTCTAATTTTTCTGACTTACTATATTCTCACAGCCTTGGGTGCTCTGCCCTAGATGTGGAGAGCAATGATGGGGGAAGACAGGGGACTGGGAGAAATCTGTGTCACTTTTCCTACCATACTGAACATTGCTGTTGTCTGCCCAAATCAAAGAGAATCACCAGAGGGCTGTGGTGTGACCAATGCTTTCTGGAGAGGGCTGGGGTCCTCTGAGAGGGAGCTTTTGGTGGCCTGATGGCAGAGAGAGCTGGCAGAACTGCAGGGTGTTTGCAGGGTTGAGAAGATGCCCCAGGAGGAGTCCTCTGTCTATATGGGTTGTCTATGCTGAGCATGACCACTGGACATTTGGGTAGTGTCCAGTGTGCCTGGGCAGTGGACTTGTGTGTAGGTGTGCATGCGTGAGTGCACACTTGCTGGATGGAGGTGTGATATCTCAGCCTGACACCCACAGTCCCTTTGACCATTTGGGTTCTGCAGACTCTGCCATAGCTAGGCAGACACCTCTTGGTTCAAGTGACAGTGCAGTTAGGGATTCCTAAGGATAAAACCCAGCAATTCCACTGTATTCACGTATTCATTGAACAAATTCTTCTGCAGCAACTACTGTGTGATGACCCGGGGGTACAGTGAGGTTTAGGAAGGGTGGAGCTCAGAGTCCATGCCAACAGGAAGCACACACAGTGTGCTGAAGGCTGATGGGGATCACAGAGCAGGACAAGCCCACCGAGACCAGGGCAATCACGGAGGGCTTCCCAGAGGAAGGGCCAGCAAAGCTGAGACCAGAGTGGCGAGTGAGTACGTGTCCCTCAGATGCAGAGGGAGGGTGGGCAGAGTGAGGGTCCTGCCCGGCACAGCCCAGAACTGAAAGAAGCTCGGTGTGCCTGGTCTTAGGTGTAAATGGGGAAGTGGAGAGTGCCAAGGCTGGGGACAAAGCCCGGTCATGTGGGTCATGTCAAAGAGTTTGGACTTAATCTAAAGGCAATGTGGAGCTTCTAACGGGTTATAAGAGGAAGAGGGGTATGTCCAGATTTACATTTTCAACAGCTGGCTCTGCAGGACTGGAGACAAGAAGAATGGCTGGGGTGGGTGCAGGAATCCCCATGAGAACAGAACAGAGGCATGTTCAGATGCATGAGCGGGGTGACCATACACACCCACTTGGCCTGGGAGAGTCCCTGTTTGCACCTGTCATCCCACACTTATTAATAGGGCTCCTATTCATACTCATTAAGTGTCTGGTTTGGGTGATGAATTAATTCCTCAGTTGTCCTAGGTATCATTAAAGGACTTGAAGACTCAAGACCACTGAGGCTTTGAGTCCCCAGTGCCTGGTGTGCCCCGGGAAAGCACCAAGACCAGGGAGCCCATGATGTTCCATTCAGTGACAGGTGAAAACCTGCTCAGTATGGGACAGGTGGGGGTTAAACTTCCAGAGCTGCCTGCTGAGTGGCAGTCCCAGCTGTAGCCTTCCTCATGCTCTGCTTTCCGTTACGTGCTCAGGACCCAGCCATCTGCCAGGGGGATTTGGGGCACAGCCACGTACCTGGAAGGTGGCTTCGGCTGCCACTGTGTGGCAGCAAACACATTAACCCACTGGGCAACCATGTGGTGACTCACTCTAAGCACTGACAGCCCTGGGCCAGCTGACCTTTCTTCCCTCCTAGCCCACCCTTGGCGGCCAGAGAGATTACAACAGGCGGGAAGGGTGGGCAGACAGGGGAGGTGCCTGGGATCTCAGGCCACAGAGACAGGAGCACTAGACTCCTCAGTGCTCAGGGGCCCTGGCGAGTGACACTTTATTAGCCAGTGAAGGAAAGCAGTGTCTCTGTTAACGAGCAATTGATCTTCTGCAATTAATCTGGAAGTTGTGAATAAGCTTTTCGCAAGGCACCTAATTAGTAAATCTGGTGCCTTCGGGGGGTGATTACATCCAGTCAGGATTGATGCTTTGTTAATAATTATATTTTAAAACATGCTTAGTCACAGCTCATGCCTTTTATTAATAGTTGGGCCCTCCTGGGAGAAGGGGTAGGGGCCTTAGGGAACTGAGCAGGTGATCTGTCCCATTTCCTGGACCCAAGGCCCCTGGCCCACCCTCCTCTCCCTACCTGGTCCTGAGCCTCATTAACATGTTTTAGACCAGGAATAGGGACATCTCAGGCCACATGCATCCTAAGGTTTGTTCCCCAACAGTGGTTCTCAAACTTTAGAGTGATATGAACCACCTGGTGCCTACTGTGCTCGTTAAAATACAGATTCCTGGGCTTCGCCCCCTAAGATTCTGAATCAGGAGATCTGGGGTGGGCACTGGGATTATGTACTTTAAGCACTCCAAGTGATTTGGATGCCAATGGTCTCTAGACCCCCCTTTGAGAAGTGTTGCCTCAGAAAATCCAACTCTTCCTCCTTAGGCACAATGTTCAGCTGCCTGCAGATTCCTTCCATTTCTGAAACTCCCTTCTCCTTATTTACAAGAAATGCTTGTCATCGAGTATTTCCTAGAGGATGTTTTGCAGAACACCAATCCCAAGAAAACATCTCTGAAAGATGCGTCCTGTGGTCAAATCTACTTGGAGTACTCCACCCATCTTTTGGAAAGTTAAAATATTTATGGTTGTGTGAAAGGCTCTGAGAAGTTCTGCAGTAAATAAATCTGTTTGTCTTTGCTTAACACAGGTTTAGCAAACAGATTCGACTCTGTCCCTACTTTTTGTGGTGATGTGGATTGGTATCTACAGAGCTTGGGTTCTGTGCACACTCTGGGCCATGACCCTCTGCCCCTTTCCCTGCAAAAGCGGGAGGCGGGTTCCTCACCCCCAATTCTTCCAGTCCCTGCAACCTCTAGCTCAGTCCCTGTCCTTCCCTCCTTTCTGTTTCTTCATCAGGGGACCTTCCTCCACATTGGCATTGACTCCCTGGCCCCGGGAACCCTTCCTTTCTGATTCGTAAACCTTCCTCCCTGACCCATCCCCCAGACATCAAAGGAGAAAGGCCATGGTCCAGGTGGAAGCATCTACCGGAAGAGGCGGTTGGCTGAGGAGCTGCGGTAGGCAATGTTGTTGAAGAAGATCTCCAGCTCCTGGTCATTGTCAAAGTCAGCAGCAAGGACCGTGCGGACAGGGGAGGGCATGGAGAACTTGGGTGAGGCGATGTCCTGGAGGAGAGAGGCTGAGATGAGCAGATAGGAGGGTGGGAGTGGGCAGGAAGCTGGCCCTCTCTGCTGGGTGTGTGGAGTCCCAT
>NW_007729969.1:47200-62987 GCF_000696425.1 Galeopterus variegatus | reverse complement strand
GCTGAGGAGCGGCGGTAGGCAATGTTGTTGAAGAAGATCTCCAGCTCCTGGTCATTGTCAAAGTCAGCAGCAAGGACTGTGCGGACAGGGGAGGGCATGGAGAACTTCGGTGAGGCGATGTCCTGGAGGAGAGAGGCTGAGATGAGGAGATAGGAGGGTGGGAGTGGGCAGGAAGCTGGCCCTCTCTGCTGGGTGTGTGGAGTCCCATCAGAGGCAGAGCAGGCTGGCCCCGCGCCTCCTCTCTCCCTGTCCCCCGAGGGACCTGGGGGGCTGCCTTTAGGACCACACGAACCCCAGGCTGCTTGTAGGAGAACAAGAAGAGAAGAATAACAGTCACAGCAGACACAGCACTTAACTGCTCCCTAGCCTGGATCACATTAACCATGCTGTCAGTCCCTTGAGGCAGTGCAGACTTTAGGGTTCCCATTTTACAGGTGAGAGAACTGAGTCCTGGAGAGTGAAGGGACTTGCCCTTAGTCACAGCTATTGAGTGGGGCTGAAGCCAGGGCTTCTGATACCAGATGCCGCGCCCTTCAGACTGCACATCCTTCCTCTTCTGCCGCAAGTCGGAGGCTGGGTGGTCACTGGAAACTGGTGCACCTGAATCTAGGCTCCGGCAAGGACTAGAGTGTGATCTTAGGCAAGTTACTCAACCTCTCAGATCTCACATCCTCATCAGTAACAGGGTACTAATAGCTGCCCAGGTTGTGAGGATTGCATGCAAAATGCTTGGCACAGAGTGGGCATGAGACAGGTCTCTGGCAACCTGACTGGCCTTGTTCCCACCATCAGCCTCATGGAAGGTGAAAGAGGCCAGCTTTAGCTATGTTTTTTGCTGCCTCTATTGCTTTATGTTGTTTCTTGAGAGCCTTTTAATTTTTTTTTTGTGGAGACATTTTATTTCGAGGGGTTTGCAATATCAGCTACACCTATCCAGAACTCATGAGGAGACCCCAGACCCAGGATAGCCCAGCTGGGACTCCAAAGTGCTGGCACAGGCTTAGGTGGACCTGGAAAAAGGTCCTAGGTGTAGCACTTGCCTTTGAAATACAAGGAGAGCCATGCAGGGTAACCTTTCATTTCTGAGCAGAATATCCCCATTATAGGTGGGTTTGTCCCTTGAAGTCCCAGGGTCCATGTGGAAAGGGCTGGGTAGACCACAGCCAGCATCTGTGGGAGGTCCCCCTGCCCCAGCCGTGGCCCTGCCCTCGGTCTCTTGCTGCAGGCTGTCTCTGTTGGCCACAGGAGCGAGCCAGCCTGGATCAGCTGGCAAGCTGCTTGCCTGTGCTGGGGAGGCCTGGGAGTGAGGTTGTCCCCGTCAGCACAGTAATGAGCTTAAGAGCCTGGCCAGCTGGTCAAGGTGGGCTGAGCTGGGGAACAAAAAGACCTCAGGATCCCTAACTGGTTATTGCTCTATTGATTCTATAAAAATGGAAACCTTTACAGCCCCCTTGGGGTTGCCCCATTGCATGCCTAGGCTTCCGAGATAATGTATGTAAAGCTCTTAGCACAGTTCCTGGCACATGGAAGGCACTTGATAAATAGGGCACTTATTATTGTTCTTATTGTTATTGCTCCTGTGAGCTCTGGGGAGAGACCGTCAGATGGGTTAACAGGGTTCTTCAACCTCAGCACATTGACACTTTGGGCTGGATAATTCTTCGTTGTGCGGCTGTTCTGTGCACTGTAGAGTGTTCCGCAGCATCCCAGGCCTCTGTGTACTAGATGCCAGTAGCACCTCATTTCCCAGTTGTGACAATCAAAAAATGTCCCCAGACTTTGTCAAATGTTCTGGGGTGTGTGTGGGGGGGGCAAAATTAACCCTGTTGAGAACCTGGGTTAGAACAAAAGCTGAATAAAGATGGAAACCATCCAGGATCCCAGAATCAGCTGCCCTGAGTTCAGGGCATGCCTTGTCCCCACCCAGAGAACCTGGCCTCAAGCCTCAGTGGTGGGGGAGCTCATAGCGGTGGCTTCTCCGTGGTCACAAAGACATAAGGTCCCTGGAGACTTCCCTGGGACCTTCAAGCCTCAGGCGAACACTGGAACTTTCTCATTCCCTTGGGGTTTTTTGGACAAGACCTAGGTAGCTCTGGAACAATCCTGGCTCCCTGAGATCAGCTTCACTGATCCCTTAGTCACCCTCCCCGAGAAAACATCAAACTCAAGCTCATCATGCAGGTGGCACCGCCATTACTGTCACCAAACAGCGCTTTTGAAGAATTCGTGGCATCACGAATTGACACCTAATGACAGCTCAGGGAGGGGGGCATGGAGAGGTCACCTTGCCCACCCTCTGCTGTGTGTCCTCAGGGGCAGCTGTTGGGAACTCTGGGGCCTTGGTCTCCCCCTCTCTCCCACCACTTTGTCCTTGTCTAACCTGAATTTGAAAGCCCAGGCTGGAGCTACAGATGGGGTTTCCAGCAGCCTCCAGGAAAAATGGCCTCAATCCAGAGAATGAAACCCACCTCCCAGGGCCCCCACCCACCCGAGAGGCTGCTCTTCCTCCACTGCCCACCTGGCTCTTCCCGCTCTGGGCACTGGAGTCTTTACAGCAGCCTGGCTGGAGTCCATCGTCCCCTAGATGCTACCTTCATGTGACCCCACCCCCACCCCAGGCTCTGGAGAGCTCCCAGCCTCTTCTCAGCCTGGTGGGGGTCACGGAACGGGGCTGCAGCTCCTCCGTGACATGCAGGGCCCTCTGCAGCATGACATGCAGGGCCATCTGCAGCGCGGGGTGGAGGAAGGGGGCGGGGAGAGACAGGCCCTTCTTACCCGAAAGCGGACCTTCCCGTGGGCGCTCATCTGCAGATAGAGGCGGTGGGGGCCATTCCAGTTGCCGTAGACGATGTCCACTTTGCCGTCACGGTTGAAGTCGGCCAGGGCGACACCTCGCCCATGCTGGTGTGGGTCGTCCACACCTGGGGAGGAGAGGCGGACCAGAGACTTGTCTTCAAGCCGTGTTTGCCCTGCAAGCTATTTTTGCTCAGCTTGGGGGCAGCGTGGGAGTGGGGAAGGAGACTGGTGGACATTGTGGAGGACCAAAGCCTTTCCTGGCCACCCTGGGAGACATTAAGTTGATCATGTCACTCTTTTGATTAAATCTCTCAATGGCTCCCCAGTACTCTTGGGTCAAGTTCAAATTCCTGCCTGGGGAACACAAGGCCCTGTCTGACCATTCCCCTGCCCACCTCACTTGGTCTTTTTCTGGTACCTCTCTCCTTACTCACTGAGCTCTGGCCACCCATTTCCTTCCTCTTTCCAGCTTGTAGCCTTTGCTCAAGGGGGTCTCTCCAACTGCGATGCTCTCCCTCAGGCTCCTGATCACCTGGTTCCTTGTTATTCTGCTCTCAGCCACATGTCACCTCCTCAGGGAAGCCTTCCCTGACTATCCCATCTAAATCAGACCCTCCCACCCACCCTGTTGCTCCCCCTGACAGCCTCTTATTCTTTTCCTTCGCTGTGCTGATCACAGTGTGCATTTGAGTCCCTTTACAGTTTACTTGTTTGGGGTCTGGTTTTCCTACCAGACCTGACACTCCCCGAGGTCAGGGCTGTCTTCTTGGTTCACCTGTGTACATGTAGCATCTGTCTCAGTGCCTGCGGTTGCCTGGTAGTTTTCAGTACTTGCTGAATGAATGAAGAGACATAAATAATGTGACAGAAAGCACACTGGGGATGCTGGTGACAGCAGAGGAAATACTGCAGCCATGACTGAGAAACCCACAGCGTGCCTTGTAAGCTCTGGGAAGGGAAGCCTCTGTGTCCAATGTCATCCACTTACACTATTCACTAATGAGCTGATCCTGGGGGAGGATGGAAGGTGGCTTTGCCCAGAGTGATGGCCTGACCTCCTGGCTGCCCAAGGCAGACATGCTGCCCCAGGCCAAGCTCAGAGCTGAGAGATGGTGGTTGCTGACTCTAACGCCCACCCATGCTCTTTCAGAGGACAAACAGCTGTTAGTCATCAGGCCCTCAGGGATGTTGGGCAATAGCACAATATAATGGGAGGTGGGAGCCCAAGACCCCAGGGCACAGGGAGCTCTTGCAGGCTGCAAACAGGAGGTCTGAGGGTAGGAGCCAGGAGTAGGCAGGGATGGGACCCTCTGAGAACCTTGCAGGTGAGCATCCCCTTGGGGGAAGGAAGGACCAGCGGCATGGAAAGTGGGGGGAGAAGAGGCAGTAAGACCCAGGTGTGAGAAAGAGGGTTTGCAAAGGACTGGGGGCAGCCTCCATCCCTAGGATTAATATCCCATCAATTCTTCACAAAACTCCCCAGCCCAAGCGTCGGCGGCCTTCTGCGTTGGCCCATTTCTCTCCTATCTATGAGGCACCTTGACAAGGAGCTGGTTCCCTTTCACAGGAATAATCGGTGCCAGGCTGCATTTCACAGCAGCATCTGTTTGGGTGATAAATGCCCTCTTGACATGTCTTGTTAAACCCCTGCAATCATTCTGACTTTCAATTATGGGCCTAGCACCTTGCCTCTCTCCTCCCGCCTGATACCTTCTCCCACTCCAACTTCTTTGCTCACCTCTGCTTCTATCTCTTTAACACCTTATCAAATCCTCTAGGTTTTCTGCACTACCTGTTCCCCTTTGCTTTATGACTTTTAAGCAATGAGAAAATCTGCTTCCAGAGCATAGCACCAGGAGGGGTGAACAGGTGAGAGGACAGGCCAGGGGAGCTACCCCCAACTTTAGCTTTGCCAGGGAAGGAGGAGAGGAAAGTGGGGCTGGTTGGCTACAAGCTGGGGGTAGATGGATGTTCTGGGCCAGGAGTTTCCCCAAATGGAGACTCCCAAGCAGAAAGCTGGAGGAGTAGGTGCTCTTAATTAAAAGAAAATGGATTGGCACACACTCAGGGATTTGAGGCTCACTGTTAGCACCAGCTAGAGCTTATAGGACCTTTGATCTAAGTGTCTAGATCCCCACTCATCTCTTCTTCCAGAGGCTAGTGTTCTTCCCTATGCCTCCAAATAGGAGGTGAAACCAGACCTTATATTCCTTGGCAAGGAGGGAGGAAGGTTTGGGGTTAAGAGGTTGAAGGGCAGACTGATTACATCCACAAGCTTTTATTGTGTCCATTCTGTCATTCAGCAAAATTTACTGGGTGACCACTGGGTGCCAAGTATTATGTCAAGAGTGAATAGAACGGTGCCCCAGTCCTTGTAGAGCTCACAGACAAATCACGATGACAACGTAGAAATGTGAGTGAGAGACACATGCAAGGGGTGGTGGGACCATGGAGGAGGAAGGGCCAGTCTCTGGCAGGCGGCACAGAGGGAGTCAGGACAGGCTTCACAGAGGGGACACTTGAGCTGAGTATTGAAGGATAAATAGAAGTTCTGTAGATAGAGAAGGGGAAGGGCAGCCAGGCAGAGGGAATGGCAGGTGCAAAGGCCCTGAGGTTGATGAGGGATGAGCACAAAAGGAGGGTGGGGAGCCCGGGGCACTGTTTTGTGTGGATTTTATCCTGCTTCTTATTATAGCTATTTGTGTATACGTCTATTTCTAAAAGGTCAGTGCCTTTTCTGCATGTGGGATGCCTTATTCAGGTCAGCATCCTCAGCTCCTAGCACCAACCTGGCACCTAGCAGGGGCTCCCTCAATGGTTACTGGATTGAACTGGATGTTTAAGATAAATGTGGGAGGGGCCAAGATGGGGAGAGGCAGCTTGGAGGGGAAATTGACGCTGAGACACAAGTGGGACTCAGAGGGTCATGGACTAATTCCAGTTGCTGGAAAATGATAATGGTCAGGAGTTTCAGTCCCTTTCTTCCCAGCAGCAGACATTCCCTGTGGCCTGAGCCATGAGGCATGTAGAACTGGAGGTGACAGGCACTGCTTCCCTGTGTGGTGCGGACGATGACTTGTCCTGTTCTCCCTGAGGTTGGTAGGGACCATGCTGGAGGGGGCAGGGCAGCTCGGAGTCCCCGTGGGTCTGGGGTGGTCAAGAGCACAGGGCAGCGGCTGCGTCTACTCACCAGCACTGGCTGCGATATCCACGAAGGTGCCGTCACCCCGGTTGTGGAAGAGGAAGTTGGGCCCATTCTCATTGTCGCAGAAGATATCCGAGGCACTACTGCTGACGATGGGGCCCACGCTGACACCCCGGCCCCCTAGGAGAGGACATCGACCCACAGTCATTGAGTGGCAGAAGCAAAGCCCTAGGCCTGTCTGGAGGATGGGGCTGCTCTGAGGCCTGGGAGAAGCTGCAACAGAGGAGCCTTAGAAGAGCCTTGGGGGGAATTCTGACCTTTTGGATGTTTCCTGGAGCCAAATCCAGGCTCACAGTCTCCATAAAGCTGTTGGAGGGTGATGACACTGCTGGTGAGGCCAGTGAGGAGCTAGACCTGTCACTTTGTGCCAAAAGAGTGATTCCATAGGCTAAGGAACACAGGGCACGGGGTCGCCGCACAGGCGCCAGTGCCATTCCCTTCCGTTCCCTTCTAAAAGAAGCAGCTGAATTGCACTAATCCTAAACCTAGCTCGAGCCACGCCAGTTTGGTCAGTCAGAGTCCCCTGACATTTTGGCCAAGTCACAGTCCCCTCACCCACTCCCACTCAGAGTCCCATGTATGCTGGCCAAGACCACGGGGTGTTCCTGTCTTAAGAATCTGCAGGAACAGGTTCCAGCTAGAGGTAGCAGCTATAGGTACAAGAATGCTTGCTTTGTTTTGTTTGGGGTAGTAAACAATCATGTCCATCGGTAGTGAACGGGTTGAATGGATTATAGTACATCTGCACGACGTACTAAAAGGCCTGTGTAGATCCATATGTATTGACATGGAGGGGTGCCCATGATATAAGCAATTCACCACATAATAGTATCATGTGGTCTTACTTTTATTTAAAAAAAGATAGGGAAATACATGATATTTCTGTGTGCAAGCTTCCTCAAGTTTGGAGAAAAGTGGGAAGGCCACACCCCAGGCTGGTAACACTGGCTACCTTGACAGGGTAGGATTTGGGGAGGGAAGGAGAGACAATAGTTGGCCTTTTCTTTGAATACCTTTGTGTTGTTTGCCTTGTTGCAACACGAATTGCTTCCATAGTTTGAAAGGAAAAAATCTAATAAAGTATATATTTTTTCAAAAAAAGAGGAAAAAAAGAAATCAAGCCAGCTCTATATCAGGCTTTGAAGTCTCTAAGATCAAATATAAACTATCCATGTCAAGAAGTTCAACTTCATACATCTTGCACAAACCACTCCCAACCAGCGGGTTTCAAATAAAGGCTCCCTGCTTGTCAGGCCCCACCTTCTGCTCCCAGGAAAAGAAACCTGCACCAAGAAAGCCTTCCCTCGGCCACATCCCAAATGTTGGAAATACTGTGCAGGATACAGGCCGACCAGGACCAGGAGATGGATTCTAGTCCCAGCTTGGCTTCTTATAAGCTGTGCAACCTTGGGAAATTCACATTACCCTTTGAGACTCAGTTTACTCATCTGTAAAATGGAGATATTCTGACCTAATTTTTCTACTTCAGGTTTTTTTTTTTTTTTTTTTTTTTTTGCGGCTGGCTGGTATGGGGGTCCAAACCCATGACCTTGGTGTTATAAGGCTGTGCTCCAACCAACTGAACTAACCAGCCAGCCCTACTTCAGGGTTTTTGAGAGGATTAAATAAGGTGAGCTCTATTATCTGTTAGAATATGTATTATCACAAAGGTGAAAGATTACAAGTGTTGGGAAGGGTGTGGAGAAAAGGGAAACCTTGCACACTGTTCGTGGGAAGGTATATTAGCACAGACATTATGGAAAACAGTATGGAGTTTCTTCAAAAAGTTAAAAATGGAACTACCATATGATCCAGCAATCCTAATACTGAGTATACCCAAAGGAAATGAAATCTGAATGTTGAAGAGGTATCTGCACTCCTGTGTTTATTGCAGCACTATTCACAGTAGCCAAGATATGGAATCAACATGTGTCCATTGACAAATGAATGGATAAAGGAAATGTGGTATATTACACAATGGAATATGATTTAGTCTTAAAAAAGAAGAAAATTCACGGGGCTGGCCCAGTGGCACACTGGAGAGTGCGCCGCTTGGGAACGCGGCGGCGCTCCCGCTGAGGGTTCGGATCCCATGTGGAGACCGGTTCCCGCTCACTGGCTGGGCGCGGTGTGGGCGCAACACCGAGGGTTGCGATCCCGTTACCGGTCAGTAAAAAAAAAAAAAAAAGACAAAAAGGGAAAAAAATAAATAAATAAAATTTAAAAAAAAAAAAAGAAGAAAATTCTGCCATTTGCAACAACATGGATGAACCCGGAGAATGTTACATTAAATGAAATAAGGCACAGAAAGACAAATACTGTATGATCTCACTTACATGTAGAATCTAAAACAGCTGAACTCATAGAAGCAGAGAGTAAAATGGTGGTTACCACGGACTGGGGTAGGGGTGAGGTTAGGGAGGTGTTGATCAAAGGATACAAAACTTCAGCTAAACAGGAGAAATAAGAGATCTCTTATATAATGTGGTGACTATAGTTAATAACAATGTACTGTATACTTGAACTTGCTAAGAGAGTAGATTTTAAGTGTTCTCACCACAAATAAATAAGTGTGTGAGGTAATGCGTAAGTTAATTAGCTCAATTTAACCATTTCACAACGTGTACGTATTTCAAAACATCACGCTGTCCACCATAAATATATACAATTTTAATATTTCAATTAGAACAATGAGGTGAGCTATATGAAAGGGCTTTGTAGCCCCTACAACCTTGCTGCTCAGAGTCAGGCCTGTGGACCAGCGGCAGGAGCAGCACCTGGGAGCTTGCTAGAAATGCAGAATCTCAGGCCCCTACGGAATCAGAACGTGCATCTAACAACACTGCTGGGTAGTTTGTGCGAGCATTAAAGTTTGAAAAGTACTGCTCTAAAGGGCTGTTTGGTACAATAAGAATAGTTATCAGAGCATCCTGGAAGAACCTGGTTTTTTAAAAAAATAAATGAGAGCTCAGGCAGACCTGTGTGATGATGGGCCAAGTCCCCCCACCCGCCTGCCCACCTCTGGATGGGCAGAAGTTTCCCCAAAGGGCTGTGTTAATTTGAGACAGGGGCTCCCTTGGTCCTAGGCTACTCCCGTCCTCTGAGAAATGACTCTGGAGGAATTCCTGGGGCCTTTCTCACCTGTGCAAATGCAGCCTGACTAGCAGAGCTGGCGTTTGGGGCCTGTGGGCCAGGGTGGGGCGAATGACATTGCTGCTCTGATCACTCTCAGGCTGGACTCCTTGCCAACACATTCTGGGCCCTGTGCCTCCCAGACTCCTCCCAGATAATCTGATTAGCTCTCAAGGAAAGACAAAATCTCATGGAAATGGAAACACTAAATCCACATCATCCCTGGGGAGCGTCCTCCAAAACCTGGCATTTGCTTTTCACGATGATGGTCACAGAGTGGGGTGGGGCGGCTTTCAGAGGCCTTCCCCAAAGCCAGCAGGAAAGGGAACCTGGGCACCGCCTCTTCCCATTAAAAGAGGAGCCCCTAAGTGGCTGCTGGCAGCTGTCCCTGCCCTGGTCCTGCCAGACTCCAGCCCAGGAGCAGGCTTCCGTGAGAAGCCCTCAGCCTTGCCCAGGCCCCCGGAAATTCCAGTCGGGACTCAGGGACTTGCAGCCATCCAGCTTCATCCTTCTTCCCCGACTTCGGCCTCCTCCAATTTCCTTTCTGCCTCTGGCTCCCAAGCTGCAACACATTCCTTTCATTTTCTACAAAGCAGGTTATTTCCCTTTTGGACAAATTTCTAAATCTTTCTAATTAACTAATTGGGTTGGGTTGAAGCCTTGCACCATTTGTAACCTGTAATTACTAGAAAATTTCCATGGTAACCGCACTACTAATTAGTGACAATTTATTGCCATGGCAACCAGACCATAACAGAGATGTTACCCACAACTCCTTCCTGGCAAGTTGGATGCCCAGTTGGGGAGCAGGTGAGTCCACAGTCAGGGAGTCGGCCTCTTGGGACCAGCCCCAGCAGCATTAGGATGGGGGGCCGTACCGGGGTCTGAGGCAGGAGCAGCCAGGTGTCTGTACCCCTCGCTGATGCCACAGGGGAATCTCTACTCCCAGGTCAACATGTAAGTCCCTTTCAAACCAATGAAATCTACCCATTGTAAATGTAGCCTGCTGCTCCTACTTCTTGCCCGGTCAGTGACAAAGGCTCCTTATTTAGCCGGTGTCTTCTACCAGGACCTTTCCCTTCATCCTCCTCCTCCTTTGTCACACCCACCCTCTCCTCCAGCTCCTGAGGTTCAGCACACACCACATGAGGCTACCTTGGGGTAGTCAGGAACATCTCCATTTAGCCCTGGAGAATGATGTCCCTAACAGAGTTAACTGCACTTAACTCTGGAGGAGAGGCCAGCACATCCTCTTGAGGACAAACAGTTCCTCACTTGAGGCTGGAGAGGCAGCACCGGTGGAAAGACTAGAGGATCGGGGATCAGAAGGTCCAAGTTTGAGCTGTGTGACCTTGGGCACACCACCGAACCTTTCTGAGCTTCTGTTTTCTCACCCGTAACATAAGACTGATAATAATGACAGTTTCTTCTCAGGGCTGTCATAAATATAAGTGAGCTGGTTTTTGGAAGGTACTTTGGAAAATGTCAGGTGCCACATAGTCATTAGCTGGGACTATTTACCACCTGCTGGGTGAATAATATCCCTTTATTTTTCCCAGCACTTTCAAAGCTTTAAAGGCCTCCTTTTTCTGTTGGGGTGTAAAAGCTTCTCCCTGAAGCCTTCTGCTCATTCTGCCCACTAGGCTAGGGGTGGGGGAGGGTTACAGAGAAAAATGTCCCTCCATGGCCCCCACTTCCTCCTGCCACATTCCAGCACTTCCTCTGATGATCTGCTCATTGGCCTGAAGACCCATGGGCAGCCTGGTTGTCCTCAAGAACTGTACCCCCAGATCCCTGAACCCCAGCACTTAGGTGATGCAGACTCAAGTACAATTCGGGTGCAGGTGACCCATCTTTCAGACTGCATCTGGGTCAGCCTTCAGGGACTGGGGTGGGGGGGTGAGGAAGGGAATGGTTGGTGGGGTGTGGGGGGGCACATGCTGCTGAACTACTCCAACCTGTGGGCCCGAGGACCCAGGGACAAAGCAGCGCAAGGAGCCATGGTGCTGAGAAGAAGCCTCTAGGTTCCTGCCTGGCACTGCCCTCTGCAGCTGCAGGACCTCGGGAAGTGTGCTCTCCAGGCCTCAGGCGCCTTCCCTATAAAGCGGGTGGGAGAACGAGATCTCCAAGGCTCCTTCCAGCTTTACTTTTTACTGAATGCATCCTCCAGGGTGAACTGCAGGATAAGCATGTTGGGAGCTGATTCCTGCACCCATCTATACTCCATTCTCTCTGCACCTGGGCAGACTCTCAGGCCAGGCCCGCCAGCCAAGGACCGTGGACCCAAGGATTAATCTGCTGAGACCTTGATAGAAATCGACTTTTGGTGGATGCCAAGGTCTGCAGGCTGCCAAAAACATCCAAGATATTGTGAAAGAGTAGGGCAAAGATGCTGGAAAACGTGTGTGTGTGTGTGTGTGTGTGTGTCTGTGTGTAGAAGTGGGTGGAAGGGTAAAGAGCAGGATGGTAACAGGGTCTCTCCTCCTAAATTTCCCCCAAAAATCCAAACCAGAACGGTACTGTGCTGGTGCTCGTGTGGCCGCTCCCGAGCCCGCGGCAGGGCTCCCACGGTGGGTTGGGGTGCAGAGGCCCTGCCTTCCCCACTCCTTCCTGCCAGTCTCTGCAGGATGGAAGGAGGGAGTTGGGCAGGAGGTCCGGCTCCATCGTTTGTTCCCTGGGTGGGAGATTTCCAAAGCTTGGCCACCCAGTGGGTGCAGGAGGGAAGCTCTTCCTCATCGTGTCCTGCCCCCAGCAGTGAGGAGCCAAGGAGGTGCTTGAGGCAGGAGGGGTAGAGGGTGCAGGAGGGGCAGAGGGTGCGGGAGGGGTAGAGGGTGCGGGAGGGGCAGAGGGTGCGGGAGGGGCAGAGGGTGCGGGAGGGGCAGAGGGTGCAGGAGGGCTCCTCTGCACACCAGCCGTTCAGCCTGTGCTAGGCTCCTGCACATCCATCCCATGTCAGTCTCAACAACTCGAGATATGTTTCACCACCATCGTCTTCAGATAAATGATTGTCTGTATTTGTTATGTACGACATGATGTTTTGAAATACGTGTACATTGTGAAATGGCTAAATCGAACTAATCAACATGTGCGTTACTTCACACATCACTTTTTTTTGTGGCGAGAACACTTAAAATCTGTTCTCTTAGCAATTTTTAAGAATATGATACATTGTTATTGACTATGGTCACCAGGATGTACAATAGATCTCTTAAATTTATTCCTCCCGTCTAACTGAAACTTTGTATCCTTTGACCAACATCTCCCCAAACCCCTCCACCCATCACCACCCTTTTCTAAGTGAGGAAACTGAGGCTCAAGGAGGAGCAATCACAGCTAACAGGCAGTGGAGTCACAGTTCAAACCCATGAGATGTATCGGCAGCTGCTTCCCAAATTTCTGCGAAGTTCCCTCTCAGCAGAGGAGGCAATGGTACCAGCAAGCCTGGGGTGTCACCCAGAGGGGCCAGCCACAGGCTAGACATTAAAAAAAAAATCTCTTATGTTAGCTGAGAAATATGCACACAAAGATTACATTTCTATTCCACAACATATCTGTGTTTGTTTTAAAAGAAAAATAATGTCCCTTCCAGACAGTCATAGAATGCATCTGACACCCCAGGGAGAGGGCCCCCATGTATCCTGGGCTCGGGGTCCCCTGGCAGACCTGTACTGTGCTCTCTGGGGGTCCCTGGTCATGGCTGAAGAGGCTGTCTGTCACTACGGCTCTGCCTGGTCCTGGCTGTCAGCCTGGTTGCACTCTCGCTGAAAGGCCAGCACCCACCAGGGAACCTGGGAGGCTCCGCAGCCCCCACTCTGCAGCCCCCAGTTGTGCCGCTGGTGGGGATCCGCCAGAAGGCCTCAGCTGGGCTTAGGCATCTCCGTCTCCTCCAGTAATGACTTCCTATAAATCAGGTCTGCCCTCCGCTTTGTTCCACACTGCTCCCAGCCAACAGCAAAACTCCTCACCCGACATCATAAATCCACCTTCCTTTTTTTCCCAGATTTCTCTTTTTTTTCCAGATTTCTTTTAAGGCTTCTTTAATCACCACCTTGCAGCCCTGACAGATGCTCCCTCAAAGGGTGAGGCCAAAATGCAGAGTCCCTGGGGAGGGGTGGAAGCTGGGAGAGGCAGGGTCAGGCAGGCAGGAGGGAAGAGAGATGGATTCCAGTGGGGATGGGGATGAAGATGCCAGCCCATGCCCAGGGCGGGAGGTCAGGCTGGGGACACACGGAGAGTGCCTCCAGGGCAAGGGCTGGGCCTGCTCCCCTTGTACAATTGCCGTGCCTAGCTTGGCGCTCCCTCTGCCCATGAGATGCCCAGCAGAGAGCCCTGGCATCACTCTGTCAGAGACCAGATCAGGAGGGTATGTTTGCTACCCTCGGTGGACACTACCTGTGAGCCAGGCCATGTGTCAGGCAGGTCCCATGTTCCCCTCCTTCCATTCTCACAACACACCCATTTTGAAGGTGAGAAAACTGAGGCTGGGAGAGGTTAATAATTTGCCCACTGCTGCCTGGCCCGGAGGGCATGGTGCAGGCAGGTCAGCTCCTGGCAGCCTGGCTCCAGACCCTGTCCCCTTAGCCACTCGACTAGACTGCTAGTTCAAGATGCTCAGAGAAGCTGAGGGAGGACATGCCCAGGGTCACTGGGCCCAAGAGGCAGTGCAGGACTCCCAGCTCCCACCTTCCCCCCTCTGGTCCCATGCCACCCTCTGGTGGGCCCTCTGCAATGGGGAAAACCCAGGCTTCAGGATTCCCATGAAGGGGAGCTCCCGGCCCTGTCCTGGCTCCAAGAGGCCTTGGGCAGCTGGGGAAGTTGGGGCTTGGGATTCTTAGGGAACCAGGGGATGAGGGAGTCGTCTTCCTACTGCCTCATGGCACCAGCTTGCTCTGCTGCACTCCAGGGGCCCTCGAGTCCCCTGAGAGCGAGCATAGTGGCCGCTAGATGGCACTGTGACTCAGCAGAGCAGAGGCAGCCACCAGAATCAATGGTGTCTGGAGACGAGGCTTACCCTCCCCCTCCTGCAGAGCCAGTAGGCCGGTGCCAGGCAGCGCCATTGCCTGGCAGCCTCCCATGTGACTTGGCCTCTCCTGCTGCCCTGAGCATCCCGGCCAGGCAGCTGCTTCAGCCACAGCAACCTGGGACTGCAGTTCGAGCCCCGAGTGCCAGGGGCTGCATCCCAGTGGGGGCAGGGCCTGCCCCTCCACCAGCCCCTCCCCTCCTGCAGGCTGGAGCTGGCTTCTCAAGTTGGAGGTCATCAGAAAGGTCAGCTGGCTGTGGCAGTTTAGGCATCTGGAGATGGGGATGGAANACCCTCCCCCTCCTGCAGAGCCAGTAGGCCGGTGCCAGGCAGCGCCATTGCCTGGCAGCCTCCCATGTGACTTGGCCTCTCCTGCTGCCCTGAGCATCCCGGCCAGGCAGCTGCTTCAGCCACAGCAACCTGGGACTGCAGTTCGAGCCCCGAGTGCCAGGGGCTGCATCCCAGTGGGGGCAGGGCCTGCCCCTCCACCAGCCCCTCCCCTCCTGCAGGCTGGAGCTGGCTTCTCAAGTTGGAGGTCATCAGAAAGGTCAGCTGGCTGTGGCAGTTTAGGCATCTGGAGATGGGGATGGAAATGCTAGTCCTCTACACACCTCTTGTGTGACCTTGGGTGAGTCCCTTCTCTCTGGACCTCAGTTTGTTCTCGTGTAGTATGAGAGATTCTCCTAGGCTGCATAGCTGTCCCGCAGATGGGTGCTGCATGGCTTGGTTCCATGGAGGTCATCAGAAAGGTCAGCTGGCTGTGGCAGTTTAGGCATCTGGAGATGGGGATGGAAGTGCTAGTCCTCTACACACCTCTTGTGTGACCTTGGGTGAGTCCCTTCTCTCTGGACCTCAGTTTGTTCTCGTGTAGAATGAGAGATTCTCCTAGGCTGCATAGCTGTCCCGCAGATGGGTGCTGCATGGCTTGGCTCCGGGGTCCTCAGCTCCCTGACTGCACAGCTGGCCGTGGCGAGCTTCCCTCCCAGCCTGCTCAGGGCCCTGCTCATCCCTGCCTGCTTCCCTCCCTGCTTCCCAGGCCCCCCTGCACCAGCCTGGCACTGAGCACTGGCCCCGTGCCCAGAGCCTCAGCCATCAGGCCGGGCTCAGGATGGCGGCCCTTACATTTGGGGTCCATCCTTGGGGCTCAGGGGAGCACTCTGGACTAGTTTTCCAGCCAGATGTCCATGTGTCATTAGCTGAGTGCCAAGCGGGGCTGCAGGGTAGCTTTGGGGAGTTTGTTGGGCAGGGAAAGGGTGGGTTGGGGAAGGCAGACAGGATTGTAACATGGTGGGCCAAATAGGTTCTTGTCAGCCAAATGGCTTTTGGAAGTCTGCAGAGCTGCTCTAACGTGTCCTCTGGGCACGCCAGCTGCCCCAGCCTCCCCCATGCCTCCACAGAAGCCACCATTTCTTCCCGGAGCTGCCCCATCCTTCCAGTACAGCCAGGCACAGTTGGCTGGGGCTCCCATCCCCACTGTGCACCTCAGCTGTCTCCTCTTGGTCCCTCCTTCTCCCCCCTCAGTTCCCTGCCAGCCCAGCCTGTGTGAACAATGCCCCCTTCCTGCTCAAACCTCTGCGTTCTTTTATTTTGCGCATAGCCTGCTCTGCCAGTCCTTCCCCCCCCCCCCCCCCCCC
>NW_007729969.1:36437-46231 GCF_000696425.1 Galeopterus variegatus | reverse complement strand
GTTTTTTTTTTTTTGCGCAAGGCCCGCCCTGCCAGTCCTTGCCCCCCCCCCCCCACTCATCATTTTCAAGTGCTTCATCCCCGGCCCACCCTCTTCTGCAAGATCAAGGCACTTAATTGCCTAGCCAGCCTGGTGCACAGAACTGGGAACTATTCAGAAAAATTGACTGTACAAATCTAGGCTGAAGCGCCTGAATGTTTATTCCTTTTCCCGGGAAACATGGTTTATTACCGACACTCAGCCCTTCCGTGGTACATTCACACACGGAGCTCTTAGGCACTTTGATGGGGCTGAGCTGTGCAAACTATTTTATTGTCTAGTCATTTGTTCCCACAAACTTTGTCAGACAGGTCAACATTAATCTCCCCCTTTCACTGAGGTGGAAAGTTGGCTAGAGAAAGGCATCATAAGCTCGGGGGAGGCAGTGACAACCCTTTTTGGGGTAGGACTTTGGGATTATGCCACCACCCAGGTGTATGGAGGTAGGGGGATGCCCCAAATGACCCTTCAAGTATCCTTCCAGCCCCAGGATTCAGATTCAGGCAGGCTACCACTCTGGAAGTCTCTGTTGTGCATGTTGGGATGGATATATTGGGAAGGCCAACCAACAAGAGAATTTCTGCATCCAGCGTGCAGGTTGGGTGTGAGTGAGGCTGAAGTTCGCGTGAGAGGTTGTTGTGTGCTCGGCTCTGGCTCCCTGATTTTTGGCACCCAGAACTGGAACCAGACAGCTCTGCCATCAGCAGTCTATTGGCAGATTATCAGAGTTTAGTCAGCAGCCGTGCTGGAATTAGAAAAACAGCCTTCCCTAGAAAGATCTCCCTGTCAGAGACTCTGACAATAGGTCCCCCATCCAGAAAGCTGAGGGGGGAGCATGGCTTCAAAAAAAAGTGCTGGAGAGGTTTTGGAACAAGAACACAATTCTTTGAGCTCAGTTATCCGAGTCAGGACCCAGCTGAAGCTTAGGGATTTAGCAGCCAATTCCTGGCCGCTTATGTGTAAGTAAATAATTTCATCTGCTGTTTGGCAATAAAGAATGCTTTAAATCTTGGCTTTTGTGATTTGTCAGTTTTCTCCTACAGAACGTGTTCGCCCATCACTGGGGTTGCAGAAGGGAATGGGGCAGGAGGTCCCAGTGAGAGGATGTGGTGGGGCTCTCACCCCACGTTCCAGCAAGCCCCTCTGCCCAGTGTCCCCCACTGGTCACCCCAAAAACCCACACCTGCCAGGCATGTCCCCAACCCTTGGAGAGGCAGTGCTAGAGGAGCCTTTTGTGGTGGCAGATGAACGAAGCCTTCATCCTCCCCTCCCCAGGGACACAGGTCCACCTCCTTCCTGTGGTCGTTGATGAGTTGGAGTTGGACTCAGCCTTGTGGGGCCCTAGATCCCAGCCCCAGGCCCCAGCCTCCTGTGTCACTCTGCCTACCTGTGTATTTGCTGACCCCAGCTTCAGCAGCCACATCTCTGAGTGCCAGAATGCCCCGGGAGAGGTCGCTGGCCTCGGGGTCCATTTCAATGAGGGCATCAGGGCCCACATTGCCATAGGCATAATTGGCGATGTAGATGGAGTAGCGTCCAGAGCCCTGCAGGAAGGGAAGGAGGCAGGTGAGCAGGCCCATCTTGGCTCATCCCAGTCTTTCCCCAGAAATCCTCCACCACCCCGCCTGCCCACCGGACCATAGCTCTTTCATGGGGTTGGGTTCTTCTCCCCAGGTCTGTCATGAACGGCCCTGCAGGCTGTGCACAGCACAACTCCAGAGGGGCAGTTCACAAAGACTACCATGTGAATGATGCCCCCCACCCCTGCCCAGTCATAGACAAAGCAGTGCTGCTTCTCTTTCTATCCTGTTCCACAGGAACACATCCCTCCCTTTCCCCGACAACCACCTTTTTATAGACAATTTTCTAATGTGCCTCCCTCCAGCTGAGCTCTCTCCAGCTGCCAGCCAGGGTAGCTGCTCAATAAATATTTGCTGATTGATTGATCTACCAATTCCCATTATTCTCAGTCTCTCTCTCTCCCGTTCAAGCTCACTCCAGCCAAGATGACAAGCAAATTCCTGCGCCGTCTCCCTCTCCCCTTCCCACCCTATGCCTCTTCATTCCTCTATTTTGGTAGCACAAGAAGCAAAGATTTGCAGGGGTCCTCCTTTCCTCTTCCACTCCCTTCTTCTCTCCGTATTATCAGAAAGAAATATTACATTGCTTCTGTCTCGAATATTTCTTTTTCCTTTGCATCCAGGAGAAGCCCTGGGCAACAGTTCCTCTTTGCTGTAGTCATTTTCTTCTCTAGTCCAAAACACTGCTGATGAAAAATTCTTTTCTGCCTGTTATTATAATGATGTTATTTCTTCAATGGTTGCCTCCTTCTTCCAAGAGATCCACACAATTTCTAGACAGGTTTTCCAGCTTTCCACTTATCCTTTCATCCCTTCCCTCCAATTAATCAGACAGTAAATATTTCATGACATGCAAGGTGCTCTCCTATAAGTGTACTTGGGACAAAGTCCCTGTCCTTAGGTTGTTTACAGTCTAGTTTGAAAGGCAAACCGTAAACATAAATGGACACAGGAGAAATAGTTGAGCTCAAGGCAATGAGGCTGTGCTCTGCCGCCCCCTCTTCTTGGCCCTCTTTGCTTGCTTCTATTTCTTATCCAGTGGCACACGAGCAGAACCCTCATCCCAACTAACTGGTCACTGACTACACCTTCTTAGGGACCATTTTCTTCAGGGAAGCTGACTAAGAGCCACTCGTGTCTGTTTAACTGGTGGGTGAGGCCAAGGAAGGGGCTTAGGGTCTCCTGGGGCACACAGATGCATTGGCAATCATGTGGGATACGGCAGAGGGTGTGGACAGGATTTCCTGGGTGTGCAGGAAGAGCTCCTGACCCAGAGGAAGGGCACCTAACTAGTCCAGAAAAGGTTTTCTAAGAGAAGTCTCAGCCAGGTGAAGTGGGGGGTGGGGGTGGGGAGCCTACCAGACAGAAGAGAAAGCGAATGATGTTATCTGAGTCTCTACCTGGCTACCTGGGAATCTATGCTTTACAAATCTCATTACTCAAAGTGGTCCCCAGACCAGCAGCATTGGTGACATCTGGAAGCATGTCAGAAATATAGACTCTCAGCTCCACCCCAGACCTGCTGAATCAGAATCTGCATTTTTTCTTTTTTTTTTTTTTTTGTGACCGGTAAGGGGATCGCAACCCTTGGTGTGGTGTCGCCTGCACCGCGCTCAGCCAGCGAGCGCACTGGTCATCCCTATATAGGATCCGAACCCGTGGCAGGGGCGCCGCTGCGCTCCCAAGCGCCACACTCTCCCGAGTACGCCACGGGGCCGGCCCAGAATCTGCATTTTAACAAGACCCGCACATGATTCCGATGCGGAACTAAGGTTTGCCGTGCACTGCTTTACAGCACGGCTTCTTGATTAGGGGAGAACTTTGGAAGGTTCTCACCCATCCCAGGAGCTTGGTGAATGTGTGTGGAATGATTGGATGAAGAGGGAATGAAGGGAGCCAAAGAAGAAAGTGTGCCATCACAAACCGTTCCTGACCCTACCAGCGCTGGCAATGTCCTCAACAAATGGCAATTAGGCCCAAGTGCACTGAAATGCACTCTGCTAGAAATTAGGATGTTTATAAAATTCAGTTACACCTAGTTCCTTACTTCAATTTATTGGGGTGATAAAACTGATAAGCATAGATGTGTTACAGTTGTAGGAGATTAGAAATTCACATGTGAACTTGACTACAATAATTTGGGAGGGTAAGATGATTCCAGGGGAAGGAAGATGTTTCTGCAGCTTTTGGTCCCGGCAGTGGTTCTCATGCTTCAGCCTACATCAGAATCACCAGGAGGGCTTGATCAACCACAGTTGCTGGGCTCACACTGAGTTTCTGATTCAAGAGGTCGGGGGTGGGTGCTGAGAATTTGCATTTCTAACAAGTTCCCAGGTGATGTAGAATTTGCATTTCTAACAAGTTGCCAGGGACCGGTCTGGGAACTGCGCTTTGAGAATCACTGGTCTTGGGCGATTAGCCTGAGTCCTAGTCCACGCTCTGCCCTCAACTGGCTGTATGTCCTTGGGCAAATCCCTCACTGCCTCCAGGTTGCCTCACCTCTCGTGTTAACGGGCATCATATCCTCCCTGCTTCCTGGCAGTGTTGTGGGGAAGATGAAATGAGACAACTTATGTGAAAGGTCTTTGAAAAGATAAAAATGCTATATAAACATGAGGCATAATCATTATCGATCAGGGAACGTTTCTTGTAAGAGATCGGCTTTGAGCTGGCTCTAGAAAGGTGGGTGAGTGATGAGGCGGCTGAAGATAAAGGACAGGCGGGTGTTCCAGGTTTGGGGCAGAGAATGAATGAGGGGTGGAGGGGGAGGGGAGCACGTGGCGAGGGCTGAGACATTTACCTGGTGCAATGGCTCTCAAACCAGAGCAGGCATCAGAATCACCTGCCGTGCTGGTTGAACCCCAGATTGCTGGACCTCACCCCCAGAGTTTCTGATTCAGTAGGTCTGGAGGGTGGAGTGGGTGGGCGCTGAGAAGTTTCATTTCTAACAGTGCTGATGCTGCTGGTCTGGGACCCACACTTTGAGAACCACTGACCAGGTAGATAGATGAAAAGGTCCCAGGTTAGGGACTGTGGGGCTAAGGAGGGCTGCCAAGGGTCAACGCTGTAATAGAACCTGTGGTTAGAAACTTATATTTGATGTCATTTCCCTGAGGCAGGGTAGCTGAAGGGTGAAAAGGTGTCTGCTTCATTTTCAGGCAGTCAGGACTCAATTCCTGGCTTTGCCTGCCACTTACTGTGTGACAAGTTCAAGTTGCTTAATTGCTCAAAGCCGTAGTTTCCATATCTGTAAAATGGGATAATGACAGCATCTACCTTACAGGCTTATTATACGGATTCAGTAAGAGGACACACACACAAGCCACTTAGCATAGGGCTTGGCAGGTTGTTAGCTTAATAAGCTAGAGCTCTTGCACCTCTGTCTTCCTACACTACGCTGCTGCGTCCTCTCTCTCCACGCCTCCCATCACAGATCTCAGGCCCCAGGGATGGCCAATGTGGGGGCTGGGCTCAGAAAGCAACCCCTCTCCTGGTGGCAGATTGATTGTAGAGGTTCTCTCTAGTTCCTTGAGGCTTGGGAGTCTGAAGTCAGGGGCTAAGTGCCAGGACATCTTTTTTATTTTTTGGTTTTTCTTTTGCATTTCACATGGTGCCTTTGTCCTGTGGTTAAGTGTGTGGGTGTGCAGATGACCTTGTTAGGACAAAGTGTACATCTCTCTGATTACCCTTCATGCCCCTCCCTCCAGTTCTTGGTGAAGTTTCCCACTTTAGCTGAGCGTCGGAAGCCTTGGTCTCAACGAACAAGTGACACAGGAAGCCAGGAGATGGGAAGAGGATCCCAGCCATGACCAGGCCTGGTACTCCCCCAGACCCTCCCCAGTCTCTGGGACTGTTCATAGAGCTGCCTCCCTGTTCCCTCCTGCGAGGCAGGAGTCCAGGTGGCACAGATTCAGGTCAGGTCTAAATGTGGCTTCACAGCCCAGCTTGACTTCTCTTCCCAGCACCAGCTTGTTAAGAAATAAATATTTATACCTGGCACCTGCCTTCTCCCAAGGCCTGGAGGCCCCTGCTGTGAAGATTCACGCTGAATCCCCAATCCCCACGGTGCCATCTCAATCCCAAAGCGAGACGATCCCTTTGCCCCTGTGCCCAGAATGGGGGCCAGAGATGCTCCCGTGGAAGCTGGGCAGCATCTGGGTCCCTGATTTAGTGATAACTGTTTATAAAGCCAAGGAGGTGGGCGGCAGGGGAGCAGGTGACAGGAGGGATAAATCACCTTCCTCCAAAGCAAGTCTCCGGTCCTGGCTGGGCCTGCTGGGACCCAAGCCCAGGCGGGCGGCCACCCTCCTATGCAGGGCAGATGGCTGCGGCTGCTCCTGCCCCTTCCCCTCCCCGCACGGCCTTTCTTCCCCATTGGCTTTGGACTGGGCACCTCTGCGTAGGGTGCACTAGCAGGGCACAAAAACATTGACGGAGCTATTGATTAACGAAAGTACTTGCACACTCAGGCAGCCCTCCACTCACCCACCTGTGGAGCCCTGTCCTGATGTCATTTACTCCATAAATATCTGTGGGGGGCCCCATGGCTCAATGACTGGCACACAGGAGGCATTTAATAAGCATTAGCTGAATAAATGAATGAAAGGAAGATCACAGGATTTAGAGTAGAGGATTTTGGTTCATGTCCTAGATATACTATTAATCCATTTTGGGTCCCCAGGCAAGTCACTGCTCCAAGCTGGGCCTCAGTCCCCTCGATGTCCAGTGGACACAGTGATGACAACCCCTGACCACCTTCTTCACTGGTTGCTGGGAGGGCCATATGGGGTGGGGGATGTGAACGGTGTATTCTAACTCATCCTGCGAGTCTTATTGTTAGTACTTAGCATGCACTCTGTTTAAGACGGGGAGCTTCCAAGGTGCTGCAGCCTTGGGCTCTACCCTTGAGAGCTACCACTGTCAAGGGATGTCTACCTGGTGGCTCTTCCCCTGGTTCCTCCAGACCACCATACACGACTGTGCACTCACCTTCCTGTCCACACAGGCCACAGAGCGTCCGGCAAAGAGGCTGGCCACGCCGCGGGCCACGTTGACCTCGTCACTCAGGACGTCTTCCCACCGGTTATTGCGGAACTTGAACAACTTGTCCGTGTATGTGGCCACCCCTGGAGAGAGGAGGAAAGGGAGGGCTGGTGGACAGTGGACCAAGGTACAGGTTCTGACCTCTGGGGATGTCTCATGGCACCTGTCACATGCAGGTGGGGCCAGAGGTGAATAGGTTGGGTGCTGCAAGACCTCAAGCAGGTGAGATTCCTGTTTGGGGGTGCACTCAGATGTTTTCAGTTGTGAGAAGAGACTCTGAGGCTTATGAAGATGGCCAACTGAGGCCTTAGAAACTAGGGAAGACATGCTACTGTGAGGCTGGGATGATCCTCATCAGTTGGATTTCACACTCTGCACCACACTCCTGCAACATCAAAAAGGAGATTCTGGGATTGCCAATATTTCAACATTGATGCTCAACCTAGAGTGTCTTTCCAGGAGCTGCCCCTACATTTTCTGCTGAATTGCAGGACCTGATCTGGGACTCAGATGAAATGGTCTTGGTCACTGAGTAGGTCTCTAAATCCAGGCTGAGGAAGGGGTTGGAAGCTGGGCTGACAGAGATAAGGAGCTGTTTTGTCTGGAGTGTGAGGAGGGATTTAGGCAGCCCTGGGAAGCCCCTAGTCCTGGTACTGGGGAGCCCCAAAAGGCAGTGGCCCTCTTTTGGGTTACTGGCCCCTCCGAGAATTAGATGGAGGCTAAGAACATTCCACTCAGGAAGTCACACATCTGCAGCACACAATGTGCCACGTGCAGTTTCATGAGGTTGGTGGCCTTCTGAAGCTTGTTCATCACTATGAAGCATCATTCTTGGGAAGTGGGGGAGAGCTACTGGTGGCCAGAGCCTCAAGCCCTTCCAAGTGACCACTGAGGCAGAGCTCTCCCCTCCACCCTCACCCTTAGCTTATTTCTTGTTAATGCATGACCCAGTGCATTTAGGAAGGGGCCATATTCTGTCCTCAGGGCAGGACACATAGGGAGAAGAGCAGTTGAAGGAATTGGGGAAGGTGAGCTTGGGAAAGAGTGGACTTGGGGACAGAACCCCTGAGCTTGGCTGGCTGGCTGGCCCAGGGAAGAGACAGGGGCTGAAGGGGGACAGCATGGGTATATAGCCAATAAGCCTGAGTTCCAATCTCAGTTCTACCTGGATTCTTCTCCTATGTTCTAGACTTTTGGCAATTTGCTTAGCATCCCTGTACCTCAGTTTCCTTATTTGTAAGTGGGGATGGTGATAATAACTACATTAAAGTTTACTCTGAGGAATAGACGAGACGATGCACATTAAAGGTTTGACATACTGCCTCCAAAGTGGTAGCTATCATTAGACAGAAATGATTTTTCCCATTTTATAGACGAACCAGGTTCTTCAGAGACCTGGCTGTGCACTACAGGGGTTTGGTGAGAGTCAGTGATTCTGTGAGTGTGTGAGAGCAAGCGTGAGTGTGAGAGGGTGTGTGAGGGCATGTGAGCAGGAGAATGAGTGACCGTATGAGAGTAAGGGTGTGCTAGTGAGTGTGCACAAGGGTGTGTGTGTGTGTGAATCAGCATGTGAGTGAGGGTGCATGAGAGTAAGTGTGTGAGGATGAGTGTGAGAGTAGGTGTGTGAGCACAAGTGTGCGAGAGTGAGTGAGAGTGAACGTGTGTGCATGTGTGCAGGTGAGGGTAATGTATAAATGACCGCTCAGTGGCTCAGCCCAGGAGGGGACAAAAGGGTTTGGTCTCTGAGGGCCTCAGGCCAGGAGCTCCTGAGACCATGGACCCAGAGGGGCTGAGTCAGCATCTATGGGTCTGGACTTGGCCTCAGGGATGCTTGAGGTCCACCAGAGGGCTGGCGCAGGAGCAGAGCCATCCTGCCCCTGCCTGATGCTTGGTGTGGAGCAGAGGCCTGACATGACGAGGAGGAAGGGCCCTTTACGAGCAGCAGGAGGCAGACCCCAGAGACTGCAGGGCATCTGTAGCCAGAGACTTGCACTAAGGCCCCTTTCTGAGGAGCCACAGGTGTGGGTCTGCACAGAGCTGCTGTGGCTTGGGAGGGATGCCCATGGGGGAAACTGAGGCGTGGATAAAATCACAGGTGCCCAACTCAGTAGGCCCAAGGTCACGCCCCACATCTGACTCAAGTTAGCTACGAGGACTCCCTCCCAGTGTCACCATGGGAATTACATGAGAAAACGCACAGGAAGCCTTGGTCACAGGCCAGGCACATTGAGAGAGCTTGCAACAGCTCTGCACCACCCAGGTCCACAGCCACTCACTGACATCCCCAGGGGCCAAATGTGCTTAGAAATTGAGGGTTTTTTTCCCTTCATATTTTAGAAAGGTAACATAGTGCACACACCATTTATTACATAACACCCCAGCAGGGACCAGGGGCAGAGCCCTGTAATTAAACATTAATATTCCTTCAGTGAAACATATGAATATTCACACTAAATGTGGTAAACAAAGCCTATAAATAGCTTACATCAGCTCTGGACAGGTTTTGCTATCCATTGAGTTTCCCACAAACTTAAAAGCTCCAGAAGCTTTCAGAGTGCTTTGGTTTTCGGGACGGTGGAGAAGGGACTTGATCACAGCTGTTCCGGAGGCAGTGGCAGACTTGTCATCACTTCTGGATGCCTGGGGCGGGGGGTGCGGAATCTGAAGATGCCCCCCTCAGGCTTCTGGTCTCCAGCCTTCAACAGCGAGCAACCTTTCACAGCTGTTCCGGAGGCAGTGGCAGACTTGTCATCACTTCTGGATGCCTGGGGCGGGGGGTGTGGAATCTGAAGATGCCCCCCTCAGGCTTCTGGTCTCCAGCCTTCAACAGCGAGCAACCTTTGCCCATCTCTGTCAACCAGGGTCCCCTTAGACTTTGTGTCTCCAGCTAGCCTAGGCCCTTCCTGAAATACCTCGGCGACACTCCATGAAAGCTTGGGCCAGGGTGAGAAAGTGGCTGCCAGCAGCTGGGGCTCTGCAAAGCTCTGCTGGGTGCCTCTGGAGTCAATGGGAGAAGTTTCTCAGGCCGCCGAACTCCCACCTCAACTAGACAAGAGGAGAAAATGGGCCCACGGTAATTCTATCCCTTTCTGTTTGCTTCATCACCTCCAATTCCTCCTGCCCACCCAGGGC
>NW_007729969.1:34446-36138 GCF_000696425.1 Galeopterus variegatus | reverse complement strand
CCCATCTCTGTCAACCAGGGTCCCCTTAGACTTTGTGTCTCCAGCTAGCCTAGGCCCTTCCTGAAATACCTCGGCGACACTCCATGAAAGCTTGGGCCAGGGTGAGAAAGTGGCTGCCAGCAGCTGGGGCTCTGCAAAGCTCTGCTGGGTGCCTCTGGAGTCAATGGGAGAAGTTTCTCAGGCCGCCGAACTCCCACCTCAACTAGACAAGAGGAGAAAATGGGCCCACGGTAATTCTATCCCTTTCTGTTTGCTTCATCACCTCCAATTCCTCCTGCCCACCCAGGGCAGCATTTCCCAAGTGTGCTGTGTGGGATCCTGGTCTCTGTGAGCTGCCTGGAGAAAGGGTTCTGTGGTCACCTGAGTTTGGGGAAGATTGCACATTCACCCATCTCTTGGAGATTCTCAATGGACACTGGTCTATTAAAACTTTGAAAAGTCCTGCAATAAATTACCTGATTAATTCTATTTAACCCCGTGTACTTCAGCCATGGAATCCCTTTTTGCAGACCACCTATTAGCAGACAAACTGCCATCTTAGGCCGCTGATGTCCAGTCAGGCTCTGGGCTTTGGGGCCAGAAGGGTTGGGGTGCCACATGCTGTTGGCCTCTCCACTTCTCCAGCCCCTTGACTTTGGAGCTCAACAGGGACGTCCAGAAGAATAAACTAATTAAGGTAAAATGTGCAACAGCGATGCAGAGCCTTGTAGATCATAAATGGGAATGGCAAAATCAATGGCAGCCCTTCTGCAGGCACAGGCCCAGAGGCCTGGGCGACAGGAGAGATGGGAGCCCATGATTTAGGAAGAGCAAACGCTCTGGCAGCTGCAACCTGGGTAATTAGGTGTGTCAGGAAGACAGATAAACAGCGAGCTGTGCGGGTCGATGGCACAGGCGATAAACACCCAGCACCAGCCCCCGGCCCGTGTCAGTGCATCATCCCGCCTTCCACATCCTTGTAGCTTGCACCTGCCTGAGGTCCCTCACCAAGTCAGGGGGCAGCTTCTGGGAAGAGGAGAGGCTGTTAGAGGGACTCTCTTGAGAAGGTGGAGGCCTGGGAGAAACAGGGGCACGTTCAGGGGCAGGGCAGGGGGCTCTGAAGATCACAGCCCCTGTGAGAGGCAGGTGTGGGAATTCCCCTTTCCACCCTGAGTCTGGCATCTTGACGTTGAAGGAGCCTTGAAGGTCTCAGAGTCCAGCGGAACTCCCGGTTGCTGCCAGATGGCCAGTGGGAGGTCGGGAGTGAGGCTTGGGAGCCACCATGCCCTGTTGGGAGCCAGGCTCTATGCCAGATGCTGCAGAAGCCATGGGAAGTCTGAGTCCTGGGGCCTGACTCAGGGCACTTACAGCCCATTTACAACATGAGAGATCAGCAAAGGGGATGCCATGAGACAGGAGTCAAACGAACACTACTAACACTTCTACAGCACTTCTCATGTGCTAGGTACTTCATATATATTCACTCACTACCCTCACGGCAACCTCACGAGGTAGGGACTATTTCCATACCCCCGTTACAGATAAAGTGCCTGAGGCACAGGAGTCAGGGGACTTGCCTAAGATCCCATAATCAGCAGAGCCCAGCAGGGCAGGACTGAGCAATACTTCTGGGAGATGCCATGAAATCAGGATGGAAGAGGTTGCTGTGATCAGGGAGGGCTTCCTGAGGGAGGAGGCACCTGAACTGAGGCA
>NW_007729969.1:30586-32721 GCF_000696425.1 Galeopterus variegatus | reverse complement strand
GGTGAGGTGGGACCGTAAAGGGCTCTTGCTGAGGATTATTGTCTGCACTGCCTTCTCCCCCCAGGGGCTGGCCCCACTTTGGGAGATGACCTGAATCACGTCTGATACTGGTGGCACAGAGAAGGGTGGGCAAGTGTGTGTGGCAGGGCGGAGGCCTCAGCCCCCAACCTCATTCATCATGCAAGGAGATTACTGCCAAAACAGGGAACACCCCTGCCTCTGGGTTGACCTTGAGCAAGTCATGAACTTGTCTTTTCCTTGTCTATAAAGTGGGATAAGGAGAATGGCCACCTATTCATTGGGCTGTTGCGAGGGTTAATTAGATCATACATGTGAAGTGCTTAGAACACTGCCCGGTACATGTTAAGTTCAATAAGTAATAACAATACAACCACCGTTATCCTCATCCTCATCGTCCTCCCGCTCATCTTCATCCAGGGAATTATAGGGCATAACCACAGCAGATCCACAGTGATCCACATCCCAGGAAGCAACTGTGACATTAACTGTAAAATGCTTTATAAGACTTAGTCAATGGAGAACCAGCAAAGCAGTGATGGTCCTGTGAGAAGAACTAGTTCAGGCAGCGGGACATTTAAAAAGAGAAGCTCAGGGTCCCCTGGGTCCCCGATATAATTCCTGACCCCAGCCTTCCTTCTAACTTCCCACTCAGCTCCTGCCATGTGCTGTACCCACATTAGCTCCTTTAGTCCTCTCCACAGCCATGCCAGTAAGACGGGCTCTTAATTTTACAGGGAGCACACGGGGCTCAGAGGGTTAAATAATTTGCCTAAGTTTGCATGGCTATTGTTAAGTGGCAATGCTGAGCATCAAACTGTGGTGTGTCTGCTGCAAAGCCCCCTTGCATGGTAGGAGAGAGCTGGGGCAGCCAGCAGGGAGGCAGGCCTGGGATCCCAAAGAAACGAATTCTTTGTTAATTCCCATACTCATTACTGCGCTGCTTTGGCCGCCTTGCTCCATCCTCACTGCTCCTTGGGCCTCGTGTGATGAGGCACAGCGAGGGAGGAAGGCCCAGGGAGCNAGGTTCTGTGTGAAGTACTTTTTTGTTTTTACAACCATCATCTCGTCTAAACCCTGCAGTCACCCTGAGAGGTGGTGTAGCCCTATTTTACAGATGGGAAAAATTGAGGGCAGAGAGTTAATTGCCCAAGGTCACAGAGCTGGTAAGTGGTGGAGACAGATTTAAACCTAGGTCTTCCAACACCAAAGCATGTGTTAGCACTGCACTCTAGAAGGGCAGGGAGGAAGGAGTGGTGCTGTGGGCAGGAAGGATGGCAAGAAGGCGGCACAGAGGGGACACAGCTTGCCTAGAGAGAAGGGTTGGTGCAGGTAGAGGAGGAGAAACACAGCAGGGCAGGCAAGACCTGGTAATTCCAGGGCTGAGAGCAAAAGGGCCATTGGTGGCTTCTGATCTGGAGAATCAGGGGAAGACAGTGTTTCCAGAGGACTGAGTTGGCAGTGGAGTAAGGCATGGGAGGGCTAGCAAAGGAGAAAATGCAGTGAGCGGCCACTTTTGTAGGAGTTCACTTTTGTAGGCCTGATTAGGGTGGTGACAGTGGGAGTGGGAGGAAGCGCCAGGTGCAGGGGGCCACAGCAGGAAGGGCAGGAGGGATTGGCTGGGTGTGGTGGGCACAGCAAGGGAGCCATCCACGATTGGGGACAGTGACCCAAGAAGGGATGCTGGGCCCACTGGGTGTGCAGAGCAGGAGCTTGGCTTCAGATGGTTTGCATTTGAAGTGGTCACACGTGACCAAGAGGTCACTGGACATGAGGAACAGCAGTTTGCTGAGTGGTGAGGCTGGAGCCGGGGAGAAGGGAAAGACCAGGGCCATAGACTGAATCTCAGAGAGTAGCCACTTTGGGGCACAGGAGGGAGAAGAGGGGACAAAGAAGAATGAGACATCAGGCAATAGAAAAGGGAAGGTTCTTTGTTAAGGAAGATTAGGGAGCCAAGGGACGTGGTGTCAATCAAGTGAATGGTCCTCAATTCACCATCCCGTCGTTCCTCCATACACAGCTCTGCCCCTAGGGGGCACCCTGGAGCCACTGGGCGGGTGAGGTGGGACCGTAAAGGGCTCTTGCTGAGGATTATTGTCTGCACTGCCTTCTCCCCC
>NW_007729969.1:15898-29348 GCF_000696425.1 Galeopterus variegatus | reverse complement strand
CTTTAGTCCTCTCCACAGCCATGCCAGTAAGACGGGCTCTTAATTTTACAGGGAGCACACGGGGCTCAGAGGGTTAAATAATTTGCCTAAGTTTGCATGGCTATTGTTAAGTGGCAATGCTGAGCATCAAACTGTGGTGTGTCTGCTGCAAAGCCCCCTTGCATGGTAGGAGAGAGCTGGGGCAGCCAGCAGGGAGGCAGGCCTGGGATCCCAAAGAAACGAATTCTTTGTTAATTCCCATACTCATTACTGCGCTGCTTTGGCCGCCTTGCTCCATCCTCACTGCTCCTTGGGCCTCGTGTGATGAGGCACAGCGAGGGAGGAAGGCCCAGGGAGCCTGAACTCCAAACGGGGCCATGCTAGGAGAGCTGCAAATCAGGACTTTGCATCCAAGGGAAATCTGGTTGGGGGATTGGAGACCCTAGAATCTATTTAAAACCTAGAGAATCCTAGGAAAAGAGGGTGGAGACTCAGGGCAGTGCATCTCAGACTTCACTAGGTATGGAAGCTCCTGGAGATTAGGACATATATTCTGGCCTAGTAGGTCTGGGGTGCAGCCTGAGAGCCTACATTTTTATGAGTTTGCAGCTGGTTCCAGTGCTGTCACACTTTGTGGAGTGTCTGGGTGCAGCTGGATCGGGGCCTGCGTGGAGGAGCTGCTGGACAAGGGTGCTTCTCTCAAGAGCAGATGGCTCATCTACCATGAAGGCAGAAGAGGCCGGAAGTGCAACTGCCCGAATCCGCTTCTTTCTCTCTGGCATGGTGTCTGACGCCTCCTCTCCTCTCCAAGAGGGTACAAAAGCCTCTGCTGAAGGCCTCTCTAAGGATGATACAGAGCTCAGAAGCCATAAAAGAAGAGAGTGATAAATCCAAGTCCATAAAAATGAAAATTTTCCGCATTACAAAACCCACCATGAGAAAAGATAAAAGAAAAACTACAAACAAGGGAAAACTATTCGCAACTTGTATTACAGATGAAGGGCTAATTTCCCTAATTTATAAAGAGGTGTTAAAATCAATAAGAAAAAGACCAATAATCAATAGAAAAAATGGGCAAAGCCTATCAGCCAACAAGAGATTCAAATATATAAAGATATTCTCAGCCTCACTCATTTTAAGAAAAATGAAAATTAAAGCTACACTTAGCTATTAATTTTTTCCTAGCAGATTGGCAAATATAAAAAAAATTGATGAAACATCACATTGGTGAGGGTCGGAAAGTGTCTGCTCACATCCACGGCTGATGGGGGTGAAATGAGTAGTGACCCTGTGAAGGGCAATTTGGCAAGGTCGATCAAAACTACGCATGTTTATTCCGTTGATGCAGAAATTCCATTTCTATGAACTTATCTTACAAATGCACCTGCAATTGTGGAAGATGGCGGCTTGCACAAGCTTACTCATTGGGTGGCACTCTTTGTAAGGGCGAAAAGATTGCAAGCAATCTAAATTTTCATCAGTAGGGGACCAATTAAATTAATGGCAAGTTTATACGATGGAGTACTCTACAGCCATAAAAAGAATGAGAAAGCTGTCTGTGTATTGCCATGAAATAATATCCAAAATGTACTGTTAATTGAAAAAGCAAGGAGCAGGACTGTGAGTAGGGCATGCCACTGGTTGTGCAGAAAGGAGGGAGATATACGTATTAACAGTGCCCTGCACGTAGCCGATCTTCAGGGACCATTTTGTTGAACTGAATAAGTGAAAGTAAGGCAGTGCTGGCTCACGGTTCATGCTGGCGCATCTGCTACCCGTGCTCCCGTTTCCCCAGGCCAGGCCACGTGGGCAGGAGAGCTCAGGGATGCTCCCCGAGGCAGCTGGGTGGGCCCGTGTATGGCCCTCAGGGGAATGTGCTCTGACCAGCCCCTGCAGGAGATCTGGAGCTCCTGGATGTGGAGGGAGGTGCTGGCCCCCGTCTTTTGTTTCCCTTTGCCTCACATACCTTCCTCCCTGGTTTTCACCGAGTAGTGTTGCTTGAAACACTCTGGCTTGTACTTTTCCAGGTTGATTAAGCCATAAGCTGGTTTGCTAGCCCAGGCCTTCCTGGGATTGTGGTCAATCTCCTGCTTTTCCTTTCCCTTACCTACTTGCCAATTCTTAACCCTTGACCCACGCCCACTTGGTACCCTCATCTGGGTGGTGTCTTCTTTATACTATGGTCCTTTTCTCTTCTTGCTCCTAACATCTCTCTTTCCCATGGGCCAGGAGAAAGGACTGTGGCCCTCTGCCCAGGGCACTTTTAGAGAATCTGGCTTTCTTCATAGCCACAGAATTATAATGGCTATTGTTTAGAGAGTACTTGTAAAGTCCTAGGCACTGTAATAAGTGTTTTTCACTCATTATCTCAGTTTTTCATTCAAAAATTCATACGTAATGCTTCCTAAGTGATAAGCACTTCTTTGGGTCTGGAGCAGAGCAGTGAATAAGATAAAGTCCCCCCCCCCCATGGAGTTAAGAGTCTAGCAGGAGAGATGGACAAACAAATATATATTTCCGGGTACTGCTAAGTGTTACAAAAAAAATAAAGCCAGTGAAGGGCACAGGGACTAACAGGGACACGATTTTAGGTAGGGTGCTCAGCGAAGACCTCATCTGAACAGGGGCCTGAATGGAGGGAAGGAGCGAGCACCGTGAGTATCGGTGGGAAAAGCGTTTCAGGCAGAGGGAACAGCAAGTATGGAGGCCTCGGGTGGGAATGCAGTGAGCAAGAGGAAGAAAGAGGCCAGAGAGGCAACGTGGGTCCCGTCAGGATGGGTGCTGCAGGCAATGGGAAGGGCTTTGAAGATAGCCTGCAGAGCCATTGGAGGGCGCTGAGTCTGTGAAGTTGATGTGATTTTTCCTGTCCCACAGCCGAGAGAACTGAGACTGAGAGACGTCAAGTACCTTGCCCAACATCACCTAATAAGGTGAGGGAAAGATCGCAGGTTTGTACAAACTCACTCCCACAGGACACCGTCAGGAGGCCGGGTCTCAGCCTCTTCCAAGGACTCCAGTGCTAACACCCCAAAGGCTGGCTGAGGGAGAGGAGAAGGACTGTCCTTCCATAGGTCCCTCCAACACAGGCACAGGCTGAAGGATCGCACAGCCGAATGCCATGGACATGCCTGGGCTGGCTCCTGGAGAGGCTCTCAAGTTCCCCACAGTGGGCAGGGTGGCATTGGTCAAGCACCGTGCCAGCTGGACCCAAGGAAGTGCTGACATGACACAAATGTCTCAGCTCCACACCTGCCACTGTCGGTGAATCAATTGAGTCACTCAACTGAAAAATTAACTCAAACCCACAGACATCCCTCAAACCCACAGAAGGTCACCGGGGGGTGCACACTGAGGCTGAGGCTGCTGGGCACTGTCGTCCTTGCCCCAGCCTCTCTACGCAAACACTTGTGCCCTCAAGTCCAGGAAGCCCAGGGCCCTCTGGAGCCTCCACCCTGCCTGACTCGCTTGCCTTCCCTCTGCTGGCAAACCTCCTCTCAGGCCCAATGGCTCATGCCTGCCTATTCTTCCTGGGATTTATTTATCCAATTCTAATTGTCTGGCTGGGCCACAGGGGCCACAAAATGCAGGGGCTTTGCTCTGAAGGATCTTGGAGTCCAGGGGGCTGGGAGTAGGGAGTCAGATACCTGGAGAAATATAAGCTGTGCAGTGGTAGAGTGTAGACTTCCTGAGGGCAGGGTATTTGTGTTTCATTATGGAAGCCTCCTCATGCTTAGGATAGTGCCTGGCACATAGTAGGTGCTTAATAAATGTTTGTCCAGTGAATGAATGAATAAATGAATGAGTGGGGCTATTGCTGGGCTAAGCATGGAACTGACATGATTCTGACGTAGTGGTCCTCACCATTGGCTGCACTTGGAAATTGCCTGGAGAGCTGTACAGTCTGATAGCTGGGTCTCACCCCCAGAGGTTCTGATTGGATCGACTGGAGTGCAGCTCAGCTGGGATCATTAAACATTCCCCAGGTGACTGTCATGAGCAGCGAGGCTGGGAACCACTGCTCTAGCACTCAGTGGGGCTCTGTAAGAGCAGGGGAGGGGCTGCTGCCCTGCAGGTGCTCTGTGCTGGGGGGCAGGGAAGAGTCTGTCCCTATCCTCTGGCATCCTGCTTGCCAGGTCCACACTGAACAGCCCTTCCACAGTTCTTGTTCCTGCTTCCCGGCCCTCCTGAGTTTTCCTGGACTCACCCCGTCCACAGGCGTCCCTTGATGCTGCTCCCTTCCTGACCTTGTCCCACATTAAAGAGTTGATCAGCCCATCAATTAATTGTGTCCTAATCCAATCTTGGCTTGGTTGGAGAGAGGGCAGTAAATCCAGCTGGGTAATCATGCCCTGATATTTGTGTAGGGATAATTACTATCTCTCAGGCCTCACTTGGTGGCAAGATGAGATGAAAACCCATAAAACACCACCCGGGGCTGTGGCTCATTGTTTCTTGGCTGCGCATGGCTGGCTGCCAGCCACCAGCGCTGCCCGCCCCTGCCCCTGGCAGGGCCCCAACCTCTTCCCCTCCCATTCATGCAACTGGCAGGGCTCAACATCAGGGGCAGTCTAGGGGCTAGTCCTGGCTTGGATTTGGCAACCAGTAGGGGCAACATTGTGGCCCAGAGGAAAGCCAGTGTGGATGTCGGGGTTGGGGGGAGCAGGAGGGTGGCCCCCACAGCCAGGCCATCACCAGCCTCCAGGATGTTGGGCCAGGACAGTGCCTGCTCAGGTCTGAACCACAGGATCTCGTCCAGAGCCAACCCAAGAGGCTGCTGCCATCTGGAGTTCAGTGCAATCCAACCTGGCCCTGAAGGTACTTGAGGCCCTGCACACCCCAGGTGGACATCATGGCATGGGGCTTTCCCCCCAGATGATATGGCCCCACAGAAGCAGACTTGAGATCTGAGCCTCAGAAAACATGAGAGTCAGGGGTAGGGAACCACCTTGATCTGTAGCCCAAAGAACATGGCCCTCAATGCATGAAACACTGAGCAGCCACCATGAGCCAGGCTCTCCATGGGGCCCTCAGGACACAGGACTGAGTAAAGCCAGGGAGTACCTTGATTAAAAGGAGAGGTCCAGAGTCAGGCCCCTGGCTTTGGATGATGGGACTTACGAGCTCTGTGGCCTTGGGCAAGTCAGGTAACCTCTTTTGCCTCAATTTCCTCAACTGTAAAGCGGGATTTACCAATACCTAGCTAATTGAGCTGTCGTGAGACTTAAATGAGATAACATAACGCTCACATCAGGGCCTGGCACACAGTAGGTGCTACTTAAGTATTAGCTGTTGTCACTATCGTTACTATTATTTAGCCCTCCGGGCATCCATCTCCCTCGTCCGTTCCTTAGCGTGTAGAGCCTCGCTATTCAGAATGTGGGCCTGCACCAGCAGCCACATCACAGCCTGGGCGCATGACAGAAATGCAGGACCTGCCCCTCCAGCCTGCGGAGTCTGCATTCACACGAGACCCTCGGTGATTCGGGGGGATGCACGCTTCAGTTTGAGAAGCTCTGGGCTAGAGAAGGCTCCATGAACTCACGTCTTCCTCAAAATTATATCCCCAGCACCTCTTGCCACTAGTTGGGTGTAGAGTAGGTGCTCGGCAAAAACTTGTGGGATGAATAAACGAGCTCAGCTAGAAGCTGTGGGGGGCCCTTGAAGGATCTCAAAGCACTTTAGAAAGGGAGCCAGTGTAGGGCAGATGCCAGATGGTGTCTGCTGGCTACGGCAGTAACCCAGGTGATAGCAATGGGTGCTTGAAGCTGAGCAGGAGCAGCGGGGATGGAGAGGAAGGAGGGTTAGGAGGACTGGGGGACTGTTCAGACTGGGAGGTGAAAGGGACACACAGTCTGAGGAGAGACTTGGTCTCCTCTGTTCACGCCCCTGCATCTTGGCCCAGGGCCTGGGAATGAGACGAGAAGCTTCATGAACAACACAAGAAGAGGTCCTCCTAGGATGGAGGGAGGTCCTGGAGGCAGCAGGGGACTGTGCCTGGGGATCCAGTAGCAGTGGCCTGAGGAAGGGCCAGGGACCCCAGGCCCTCCCCCAGCTGGCATTGGGAGAGAGGAGGTGGGAAACAGGCAGAGGCTGAGGCCCCGTCCTTACCCGAGAAGGCATTGTTGGTGTTGAGGAAGTAGATCTCCTCCTGGCCATCCCCGTCGATGTCGCAGGCTGTGACCCCGATGGCGTTCCCCTGCCGGTCCCGCAGTGCATAGTAGGGTGAGCTGCGCTCGTCCACCGCGATGTTCACCAGCCGCTTCTGGGCCCGGTCGTACTTCAGAACCAGGTTGGGGCCGTTGTACCTGGAGGAGGGACGGGGTGGGGACATTGGGGAGGAGAAGCTGGGCCCACCCTGTCCCCCCTGACCAGAGCATGGGCTGAGTCGTGGGGCAATTCTGCCCGAGAGCATTCCCAGGGGACCCTTGCCAGCTTTGTCTCGGGGGTCCCTGAGTGTTTGATGAGTGTCCCTGTATCAGATGTGGGTTCAGGCACAGTGAGAGTCCACTGGGCCCCTGAGGGACATGATAAACAGGGCGGGGTGGTGGCGGGGAGTGGGCCGCCAGTGACGGCCCCCTTACCACAGGCTTCACTGAAGAAAACTAAAACCTCCCTGGCATTTATCTTGCCCGCTTCAATGTAAAAGGCACTTTCACATTTATGATCTCATTAATTTAAATCTAACAACAATCAAGTGAGGTAGGCATGGAAGGCTGCATTATTAACCCATTCTACAGGTGGGTAACTGAAGCTCATCAGGGAAACGGAAGCCCAGAGAGGTTGAGTGCCCTTTGCAGGGCATCACAGCTAGTAAGTGTCAGGTGCTGGGACTTGAACCCAAGACCCTTGTTATGGTTTGAATGTTTGTCCCCTCCAAATCTCATGTTGAAACTTAATCCCCATTCTAACAGTATTAAGAGGGCAATCCGACTATGGTATTTGAAAGGTAGAGCCTTTAAGAGGTGATTAGATCATGAGGGCTAGACCCTCAAGGATGGATTAATCTATTCATTGACTAATGGTTTAATGAATTACTGGGTTATTGGGGAGTAGACTGGCGGCTTTATAAGGAGAGGAAGAGAGCACGTTAGCACACTCTTGCCCTCTCACCGTGCATGCCATGTGATGCACTGCCTCAGGATTCTGCAGGGTCCCCACTCAGAATGCCCTCACCAACTATACCCCCTCGATCTTGAACTTTCCAGCCTCCCAAACTGTGAGAAATAAGTTTCTTCTCTTTATAAATTACCCAGTTTCAGGTATTCTATAACAAGTGAAAGAAAATGGACTAATGCACACTTTCTGCTCTCCCAAGAGACCCTGCATGAATGAGCCCTGGAGGAGCAGAAGGCTTTGTCGTTGAGGTTTGGAACACCTCTCTCCTGAAGAACGTCTCAGCATTTAAGCAGTAGTATGAAATCAGCTTCTCCGTTGGGAGACTATGAACACAGCTAAGTTATTAGGTGGACCTGCTGAATCTCCTTTCCTAAGGAACTCAAGACAAAAGATTGAAGTGCCCATCAGGCTCCTGCACCCACACCACCTCCTTGTGGCATGGAAGCCCAGGCCATTCCTGCCTCAGAGGCTTTGCATTTGCTGTTCCCTCTGTCCAGGATGCTTTTCCACTGGATATCCACACTCTGGCTCCCTCCTTCACCTCCTTCAGGCCCTTGCTCAATCATTCCTCTGCAGTGAGGCCCTCTCTGCCCACACTCCCCAGTTCTGCAGCCACCACCACGACAACCCTGTACACTTTACCCCTCACCACTGTTCTCTTCCCCACAGCTTCCACCACCAGCTGACCACTCTGCCTTCTTGTTTATCTCTTCCTTCTCTGTTTGGTCCCACTAGAGTGCTGTTAGCTACATAAGAACTTTTTGTCTGTTTTGTTTTCCAGTGCCTAGAATGGTGCCTGGCATACTGCTGTTAGCTACATAAGAACTTTTTGTCTGTTTTGTTTTCCAGTGCCTAGAATGGTGCCTGGCATACGACAGGTGCTCAATAAATATTGTCAAATGATTGGATGAACGAGACCTCAGAGCTCATGCTTGGGTCATAAGGACTTAGGTATCCCATGGTTAATTTCTTCCCATAACCTCTCAATCTGGAGAAAATGAGGGTCCCACAGGAAAGCAGCATGCCCAAGGTCATCCCCAGGCAGCAGAGCCATGAAAGTCTGAAGGCCACCTCCTGCCTCCTGGGAGCACCAGCTTCCCAGGCTCTCCAAAGGAACCCAGCCAAACCCCATCCACAGAGTCCCTGACCCCTTGCCTGTGTTTCACCCTGAGCGTGAGCATCCTGAGTGAAGTTCAGGTGCTGGCCTCTGGATGGTCCCCAGCTGAGAACACCTGGGGAGGGCAGGAAGAACTCTCCAAGGCCTTTGAGAGAAATTGCTTCTTTCTTTCCTGAATCAGATCCAACCTGGCCCTCTCCTTTGTCACCAAGATGCAGAAGCCAGTGAAGTTTGGGGATGCTAAACAGCTGGCCACGAGCCTTCTGGCACCCACAGTGTGTGAAGGGAGAGACGGCCCTCATGGGGGCTGAGTCAGAGCCCGGTGATGGAAGGTGGCGCCTTGGACACCTTGATGAAGAGTGTTTGAGGGCTGCTTGTCGATGTAAGGAGATGTGTCTAGGCAGGGGAGACAGAACACTTGGGTTCCAGCATTGTCAGCAGCTGGCTCCAGCCCTTGAGGACAGGAAGTGCCTTTTGAGCACTAAACACTAGTCCTGAAAGCTTCGGGGTCTTTTGTTCTTTCATTGCTACTGCACCTCCTAAGACGACTATATTCATGGAGTGTTTGGCCTTGTTAAAAGCTCTCTCACATGCATCGTCTCACTTGAGCCTTGCATAGTCCCAGAACGAAGGCAGGTGAGGCATTTTTCTAGAAAAGGAAACTGAGGGTCAGAGAGGCAAAGTGAAGTCCAAGGTTACACAGCCTGCGAATGGCAGTGCTGGGCCTTTGTCTTTAGGGTGCAATCCCGTGTTCTTTCTACACTGCCTATGATGCCAACACTCTTTATCCTCTGCAGTATTTTTTTTCCTGGCAGCCTCCCCCAGAGTAGCAATCTTGAGAAATGCCCGAAAACTTCATGAAAATGGCAGCGATAATGGTAAACTACGTTTCTACAGCACTTTACAATTTGTAAAGCACTTTCTCATCCTTGATCTCATTTGCTTCTTAAATGCTCTGCCAGAGATTAGGATGGTGGCCTTGGGCTGGTCAGTTCCCTCTCTAGGCTCTGGGCTTCTCTTCTGTAAAATGAGAGAAATGGAGGCTGGCGGGTTAGCTCACTTGGGAGACCGTGGTGATGGTAAAGTGATAGAATTGGACTAAATCAGGGGGCCACAAAATGTGCGGACAAATGCGGCCACAGGGCCCTACACTCTCAGTTTTAACCAGAGCATTTCTATGCTGATACATTTTATTTTATGCATCACCTTCCACAACGTTGTTTGAACAAGGGATTCCAGAGCCAAAGGTTGAAATCCAGTGGACCAAAAGCTCTGTGGTCCATGTGTCTAACTGCAACCTTTTGAGATGAGCCCAGCAGGCGTCCCCTCCCCCAGGCTATGGCTGAGGAGCCACCATATGAAGTCCAGCATTGACACCCTCCTTCACATCCTCTGGCCCTTGGGTCTTTACCATCCCCTGAAGCCAGCTCCAAGTGGGATGTGAGGAACCAGGGCCTCCCCACATATAGCTCTGAATCTGGGATGGCTTCGGTACACACAGGTCCCTGCACCCATGGTTGTGGCCCTGGCAGAGCAGATGGCCCCGGCTCATCTCTTCTTTGAAGAACTTGGCAGTGCTAATTCCAGGACATCCTCTAAGGGGATTGTGAGGTGATGTTACTAGGCTGTATCAAATTCTTGGATCTGTTACAGAATGATTATGTGCCATAGAGGTTCCCCCCAAACCTACATAGTGTCCTGGGATGAATGCTGACACTCTGGTGTTCTTCATCTGCCACCCCCACCCCTAGACGCACAGCCCCTAGGTTGGGTTGACAGCCCATGGTGCAAGGCCGTGCACAGAGCTGCCTCCCCCTCCACCCAGGTGGCCCTTGGCTGGGTCTGCTGATACCCAGAGCCTTACACCATCTTCCCCAGGAAAGTAGCCCTACCCCTTCCTCCTCTTCTCCATGGAGCTGGCACTCCAGTTTGTTTCCTCGCACTCCCTGAATATGCTCTGCCCTTTTCGATCTTGTGTCTTTGCTCAGCTGCAGCCTCCCCCTCCCGAGGGGAATGTTCTCACCCTCCCATCCTCCCACGAAGCCTGCCCGACTGCCCTGGCTGGATGTGACCTTCTCTTCTCTGGATACCCACAGCGTTTTGCTCCTCGCGTATTCCTGCGAGGGCAGAGAGGTTTGTGTTCCAACATCACCTCCCTCATTAAAACATCTGCTTCTTGAGCCCAGGAAGCATGTGGAGTGGATGCATCTCTGCATTTTCTGTGCTTACAGCAATGCTTGGCATCGAGAGGGTGCTCAACCGTGGCTCACTCAGGAGAGTGCGGTGCTGATAACACCAAGGCCCCGGGTTCGGATCCCATATAGGGATGGCCGGTTCGCTCACTGGGTGAGCGTGGTGCTGACAACACCAAGTCAAGGGTTGAGATCCCCTTACCGGTCATCTTTTTAAAAACAAAAAACAAAACAAAACAAAAAAACAAAAAAAATACGTCTGTTTGATGCAAGAATGAGTGAGTGAGTGAATGAATGAATAAAAATAATCATGGGGAACGTGAATAGAGCAGTCGCCACGTGCCAAGCACTGTTCTAAATGCCTTATTCCCACTGTCTCATTTCATCCTCACAACAGTCGTAGGATGAAGGTCTTATTAACGTCCCTGTTTTACAGATGTGGAAACTGAGGTGCAGAGCTTAGATGGCATGCCCACAGTCACTGTGGTGTCAGTCCCCAAGCTGACAAGCCTGTGGAGCCAGATGTGAGCTACAGGGGATTACTGTCTCTGACACCTGCCAGAAATTTTGGGGCACTTCTAGAAATTTAGGAGGCTTTGAAGCTTTGTTAAATGGAGCCAGGAAGTGGGACAAGGGCCCATGTTCTTTTTTTTTCAAAAGATGACCGGTAAGGAGATCTCAACCCTTGACTTGGTGTTGTCAGCACCACGCTCTCCCAAGTGAGCCATGGACTGGCTCAGGCCCATGTTCTTAAAGACCAGCTGTGGCTTCTAAATGTCAAAGGACGGGCAGCAGGCAGAAGCAATGGGCTTGGTGGCAACTGTAAATTCTGCTTGAGAGACATCACCAAGGGCACAACCGGTCCTGGCTGTGGGTGCCATCCATAGGGACAGCATTGCTGGGGAGAGGAGGGGGCCTGGGGTTAGCCCAGAGCAGTCTGGGGGCGGAGGGTGTCCTGGCCCTGCTGCTTTCTGGATCTGACCTTGAGCTTGTCATTCAGTTCCTCTAAGCTTCAGCTTGCTCATCTGTAACTCGGGGCTGCCACACACCTCACAGGATGGCTGTGAGGATTAAGTGCAAGAGCGTGTGTGATGACACTTGGTAAACTGTGAGGAGTTACACAATTATAAGTTGTTATCATTATTTTTTTTTTTAAATTCCAAGGCACAATCTCATTCTCCAGTGATCATTTTGATAGTTTGCAAACATGCTCCAGTATTTCTCTTCCCCAAACATCCCACCCTTGATTGCTCATCCTTTACAGGAATATTTCTTTATTCCTGTTTATAACTTGACTTCTTAAAAAAGCTGTCCTCACAAGCTGTCTCTACTTTCCCACCACATGTTTTCCCCACCCAAATCCACCTTCCACCCCAACTCCACCAAAGCCAGCCTTGCTCCTGTCATCGGTGGCTTTCCTGTGGCCACATCTAGGGACACCCTTTCTGTCCTCATCTCCCTTGGCCTCTTGGCTATATATGGTGTAGTTGCTGCCTTCTCTGCCTCTGCCCTGCCACTCTCCTCTGAAAACTCTCCCCTCCTGGCCTTAGGATGGCAGCTGTGGGTTTCCTGCCTTCTCTCTGCTTCCTCTCCTTCCCTCTGTGCAGATTCTTCCACGCTCTTAATGCTGGAGTCCCCAGGCCTGGCCCTGGGCCCTCTCCCCTTCTTTCTCTCCCCTTTCACAAGGGGTTAATATTCATTCCCATGACTGACACCTCCCAAATTTACATCTCCAATCCCAATCCCCAATCCAAACTCAGACTCATATATCCGACTGCCTACCTGACGTGCCACTTGCAAGTGCCACAGCCACCTCTGATAGAACCTGTCCAAAAGGGAACTATCGATTGCTCAGCCCTGCCTCCCCGAGTGAGCCCCCAAGTACTAAAGGCAGAAGCCTGGCATCAGCCCTGGCTCTCCCTACCCTTGTCTTCACATCTAATTTACCAGCCAATCCTGTCCTTTCTATCTCCTAAAATACTTCACATCTTTTCTCTTCTTTCCTCCCCTACTACCACCATCTCTGAAGAGCTTCCTTTCTATGCTTCCACACTTGCCCCCTCCCAATCTAATTCCCCCGCACTGCAGCAGAGTCATTTTTTTAATACAAAAATCAGATCATGCCATCCTCCTGCCTAAAACCCTTTGGCGGCTTTCCATTGTGTTGGCATGAAACCAGAGCCATGATCACTCCTGGCCCAGGAGCCTGGCACGGCTGCTCCTCCACCTCGTTGACCTCCTCCAGCTCCATGGGCTCCTTTCAGCTCTGACTGTCCCACCAGACATGTGCCCAGCCAGGGACCTCTTGCAGGATGGCTCCCTCTGCCCCGAACACTCTCTTTCTACTTCCCTCCTTCCTGTCCCACAGTTGGCTCCTTCTCATCCTTTAGGACTCACGTTAAAAGGCAGCTCCTTAGAGAGATCTTCCCCCTTGCTGGTATCCCAGTCACTGCATCCAGTCCCCTGCTCTTGCTTGCTCTATTAGTTATTGCTTACTCCTCCCAGTAAACCACAAGCTTCACGAAGGTGGGGACTGTGTCTTGTTCACTTCCGTCTCCCCATCATCCCATGCATAGTGACAGTACATGTGTAGAGTGGATGGAAGAGAAGTTGCCTAGGGAGGTACAAGTTGCTGAATGAAAGGTCAACTGAACCTCCAGTCTTTTGTTTGGTTTTTGACCCTCCACTTTCATAATTCCCAGAACATATGTACAAACATGTTAATGACAAAAAGGATGCCAAGAGTTGGTATCTGGGTAAGGGGGAGGGAGAATAACAAAGTGTTATAGATATAGAGGATCGACTTCTTTTCTGTTCAGAATCATTGACCCATATGGAAAAAAAAAATCACTTAGGCAGTTGTATTAAGGGGAAGCCAGATAAAAGAATGTAATCATTGAGTACCTACTCTATACTGTGCTAAGTAATTTATGTATGATTTCTCATTTTACATAAATAGAAACTTTTTTTTTTTAGATTTGAAAGATATATAAAATATGCTATTTAAGAAAAAAAAACTAAAGAAAAAAATATGCTACCTATTTTG
>NW_007729969.1:0-15335 GCF_000696425.1 Galeopterus variegatus | reverse complement strand
CAGTTTCCTAAAACAAGTTATTTCAGGGAGAATGAAGGTTGAATGTCAGGTCTTAAAGTGGAGATTGTGAGGCGAGATAACCTTTGGGAAAAAAAGAGACCAAAAAGAGCCACTCAAGATGAGAACAGTGTTCTATAGATGGGGATTTAATTAATCTAAGGCTAAGAAATAAGCAAGAGCATGTGCCCTTTCAGTGAGTTCAGTGGTAAAAGGAATGTGGTAGGTGGTCTCTAAATATGGCCATTATCATTTCCTTTCTTCTCTGTATGCATGTGTTACTCTACCCACCAAGAGGTGGAGTCTGTTTCTCATCCTCTAGAATGTGGGCTGGCTTGTGACTTACCTTAATTGGTAGAATATGGTGTAAGTGATGTTGGACAAGCTCTGGGCCTAGCCTTTAAGAGGCCTAACAGCTTCCAGTTTGTCTCTGGGGGAAGCCAGTCACCATGTAAGAAATTTGACTGCTTTGAGACCACCATGCTCTGGAGAAGCCTAAGCTAGCCCCACGGGGAGGCCACATGGAAGAGTGCTGAAGCACTGGACATGCGAGGAAAGACTTCTGGAGCCTTCCTGCCCAGCCCATTGACAGCTGAATGCAGCTGAAAGAGTGACACCAGCTGATGTCATGTGGAGCATGAGAACCACCCAGCTGAGCCCTGCCCAGATTCATGACCCACAGAATTGTGAGAAATAATAAATTTTTTTTTTTTAAATAAAAAAAAAAAAATTTTTTTTTTTGTCCTTTTTGAGACCGGCTGCATCATCCTCAGCCAGTGAGCGCTGTGAGCGCACCGGTCATCCCTATATAGGATCCGAACCCACGGCGGGAGTGCTGCTGCGCTCCCAGCGCTGCACTCTCCCGAGTGCGCCACAGGCTCGGCCCATAATAAATTGTTTTTAACCTCCTAGGTTTTTGGAAAAGAAAGTAGGTCATGATGACCTATCATTTCAGACCTACACAGGAAGAGGAATTTATCTCTGGAAAGTAGAGAAAATGATGATTCATAAATCATTAGAATTTTCTAGAATAGCCATTTGAATTCACAGTAGACAGGTCTCCCCTGAGGAGCCCTGGATTCAGGTGGGTTGGTACTTGGATCGCAGAGTATCTGAGGATCTGTGTAGAGCCTGAGGGTGGAAGGGTAATAAGAAAGGGATTCCAGAAAATTCTGTTTTTCTACTCTTTCTAGCCATTTTGAAATGTTTTCCATTTTGAATGTACACCCGTGAGCATAGCTCATTTCTTTGGAAATGTGTGTAATACTCTCTTTTCCTTTTTACACAGTTAATTCTTTGAAAGCCATTGAAGTTAAATAGGACCAGAAAACATATGGGAAGGCATTCAAACAGGAGATTCACAGATTGTATCCTGGAACAGGATATATCCCGAGACCAGGTATTAGTTTCAAGGAATGGAGTCTTTGGTGATGGGAGGGTTCTGGGCATGATGAGAAATCTAGGGTGGAGTTTCCACAGTGGTGTAAATTGGATGGGGTTGTAAAGGGCGTCCCAGAAACTACCACAACAAGCAGATTTAATCCTGATTTAGGAGCTGGCCCAGAGTGGAGAAGACCCCACAACAGACTGCTGTATTGAAGAAGGTTACCTTCAGATAAAAGAGAAAAAACCTTTTGTTCTAAGGGGTGGTTGGCTTTTCAAGAAAGGGATGTCTGGTAGCAAAAGGTCAGAATAATCTGCAGTGATGAGTGCCTGTGTTCTGTAAAAACTCCACACAGACTGACTGATTTATGCCTTGTTCTAAAAAAGATCTGTGCTCAGCATGTGCTCTGTGCCCTTGGAATTTCTTATATTTTGATGAACACAGAAGCACCCAGAAGGCAGAGACTATCATACGCGGCTCTATCCCCCACCACTAGGTCAATGCCAGGAAAGAGCAGGTGCTCAGTCTTGTTTGTTGATGTTGATGTTGTTGATGATAACGAAGAAGACCATGACTCCATCCCTCAATGTGTGTTTCCAGGGAAAGAGGAAGACAGGGAGGCGGGGATCCCTAAACTCTCAAAGAAGGGATTCAGGGGACAGATGGTGGCTGTGTTCATCAGGATTCTTTGGTTCCAAGTGACAAACTCTCAACCTGAACTAGCTGAGGAATTTATTGGCTCAAATGTCCAAACTGCAGGAACAGCCAGGGTGGGGCTAGGCCTCCGGGTGAGTGGTGCCAGGGCTCTGACCCAGGAAGGTGCCAGGACCTCCTTTTCCTTCCCTCTTCCTCCTTTGCTGTCTGCGGGCCTCATTCTCTCCCACCATCCTTCTTCACAAGGCTTCAGCTGTGGCAGAACCAGCCCCATATTGCAGCTTCAGCATCAGAGTGGACGATACTTTCTTTCCTCAGCTCCAGTGTGGGAAATGCCAGGAAGAGCTCTGATGGGCCCAGGCTGGATCACCTGTCCATCTCAGAGGCAGGAGCTGGGAGCCTACAGTTGCCCAGTACCAACGCCAGTGAGAGCAGCAGCATCTCAGGAGCTATGTGTTTCCAGAAGTGCCAGGAAGGATGGGGGATGTGTCTCTGGATGACAGTGACTCATCTGGGTCTGCACATCCTGGAGACAATCTTACCAGGGCCTCCTCATGGAAGGCAATGCTTCCCTGGCACCACCAAGCCCCTGTGTTTTCTAGGCACATCACGAGGTCGCCCATTCCCCTCCATTAATCCCAGAAAGAGGTGAACACAGAAAGCGGAACAACTGTTTGACTCACTGGGTTCTGGAAATGGGTGTGGTTCTTGACCTCCTGCCTGATCCTCAAGCCTGTGTTCCAGGCTGCAGGGATGCAGGAGACACTGAGTTGGCAGCAATACCAACAAGTTGATCACAGAGTCTGGCCAGAGTTCATCCACTTGCTGTGAATTTAGGCAAATCACTGCTTGGTCACAAAACACTTTAAACTTGACTCAAACTTTCTTGCCTTCATGGCTTCATGCTATAACTACCTAGAAGCTTCCAGCTATAAGGCTGTTGGTCTTTTTCTGTCTTTCTGTTGAGGAGGCCTATTTAGGGGCAGCATGGCGGGGCAAGTAGCCAAGGGATGTATCACTCCTCTTTAAGAATAAAAACAATGTTAGTCGTTGACTTCATTGCACTCTCTGGGGTCCTATTTGTAGGCCAGCACACTGCTCGGTACTGTGATGGGTACACATGGCATATGATGTAATTCTCTGCTCAGAGGGTCACCACCTAGTACATCAAATAAGGAGTGGCCGCAATCCCAAGCTTTCAGAGGAAAGAGAGGTCATTTTGCTGGTGTAAAGTCTTTGTAAAGAAGGTGCATTTGGTATAGAACCTGAGGGATTTATAGGATTTTAATAGGAAATATATGGGTCAAACATTAATGAAAGAAATGTTATGAGCTAAAAAGCAGATCAGGGGACAGAAAAATATGTAAGGAACAGGGGGTAAAAAATGTGTTTGAGGAACAGAGGGTACATTAGCTGGACAACAGAGAAACGTGTGTTGGGGAATAGTGGAAAACCGTGGAAGGCAATCTGGAAAAGTACCTGGCAGCTAAGATTGTGGAAGATCTGGTGTGTAAACTAAGACTTTGTTTCTTTGGTAGGAAATGGGGAGCCATTGAAGGATTCTGAGCAGAGCGTACCATTATATCAAAATACTGGTTTGGAGAATGTTGTCCAGTGTCTGTGTGCATGAAGGACGGTCAGGGAGAGAACTGAGGAAGGAGAAATTGGAATCACAACTGAGAGGCTCACACATTGCCATTTACCATGGTAAGTGGGACATGCAGGATCAGCCGCCTCAGAGGGTGAAGTCAGGACAGCTCGAGGAATGGTGAGTTGTGGAGGGCAGGTGGCAGGACCCCAGTCCCACAGAGAAGACAGACTCTGCCCCAGGAGTGGAGCAATCAGTGCAGGGTGTCAACCTGGACAGGAGGACACAGGCAGAGGTGGAGTGCAGGCAGAGCTGCCTCAGGGAGCAGCACCAGGGCAGGGCGGGCAGGGGAAGGGAGGGCAGCCCTGCAGAACCTGGGGCAGGTATTAGGGGTCTTATGATCCGGAACAGGGGCTGCCTGCCCTCAGCCCTGGGGGGTGGCTTGGTAGAGGTGGCAGAAGTATCTGCTTTCCAGAGTGAGGTGGGTTCTGTAGGGGCAACACAGAGTGGCAGAGAGAGCACTGGACTTGGAGTCAGAACATAAAGACTAAGAGGCTTTATGCTCTGAGGTGAGGTGCTGGGCCTACGAGTCAGGCCGCCTGAGGGCAGGTTCCTGTTCTGCAACTCTTAAGCTATGTGGGTGCCCTTGGACAAGTCACCCAACCTGTCCAAGCCTCAGTTTCTTCATCTGTAAAGCAAGGATGCTGTAATCATCTCCCATGCCATAAGGTTATGCCAAGGATTAATATCATACCTGTAAAGTAGTTAATACAGAGCTTGGCACAGAGCAAATGCTCAATAAACTCTAGTTAGTCTGTCTGTCTTCTGCCTTATATGCTCACTGCCTGACACATAATGGGAACTCGATAAATATTTTTGGAAGAATGAATTATTTTTATTACCCGTGTAGCCTTGAGCACAGGAAACTGTGAGCTCCACGGAATTCTGGACTATATTTTATTCTTCTAGCCCCTGACACAATGTTTGATAAAAGAACCTGCTTATATTGACTAGGATTCACTTTCCTCATCTATAGAGTGGGGCTAATAATATTTGTTCTACCTCAAGGTCAAATGAGATAATACATGTAAATGGTGACACAGCTGTAGGTGTTACACACACACACACACACACACACACACACACACACACACACACACACAGTATATGGCTGTTGTCTACAGCAGAAGTAGCTGCCTGAGCCCCCTGGGGAGCCCTAACTCTTCTATACAGTCCAACAGGAGCATAATGATAGGCCCATTGAGCTATAGGAACGTTCTGGTAAAGGGAGACAATAGGCATTTGCTGAGGGCCTGGTCAGCAGGCAGCCGTGGTTTTCTCCAGCAGGGAGGAAGTCTGGGCTGGGCACTGAACTGGAGATGGACAGGAGGCTGCTTTAAGCCAGTCTGGCCTGAGGTCTGGGTTGGATGCGTGAGCAGTCACAGGTCTCTAGACACAGGTCACAGGCCACGGTGAGGGGCAGAGATCAGATAGGGCTCGGCTGTCATGCAAAGACAACCGGGTGGGCTCTTGTTGGTCACAGCTCATGGAGGAACGCAGATGGCCATCTTCTAGTCACAAAAGCCCTGCCCTGCTAGCCCAGGGCTCTGTCCAACCAGAGTCCTGAACCAGAGGCTAGCTGGTGGCCGGCCCCTCTTCATGATGGTGAAATTCCCTTGTGATGACTATCTGCTTAGAATTTCTTTTTGTTTTGTTTGGTTTTTTTTATTGATCAATCATGTTTATTTAAAGTTTTCTTAAAATTAAACATTTTTAATGGGAGTAAAAAAATTAGTAAACAACCACTTCATCTCTTCTCTCTTACTCTAGCCACATAAGTTGGCTGTAATGGATGATATAGATTTCAGCCGTAATTTGTAAAATACTCCAAGAGCTGCCACAGTATCAAGAACTAGAGAAAACCGCCACTCACAATAAACTACCAACGTAAATGTAAATACCACGTGGTTCTAATTTTCTTTCATACAATCCCAGACAACCCCAAATAACTTTATAAATACTTTATGAAAAAAAGCAATTAAAAAACCTATCTAAACTATTTAAAATATTTAAATGCAGAGATCTCAAATTTCCTTCAATCAGGTCAGAAATCATCACAAAAATTATGATCACAGAAACAGAATGAGTAGAATGTTTAAGTTCAGTACAACCAAAAAAGCTCCATGTAACTTTTTAAGAATATAATCATTTACTCAGATATACCGTAAAAAGGAATGGTGATAACATGGGAAGCAAAAATAAGCTTGCAAGTGCAATTTCTAGAAGCTCATGAAAACAATACCATCAAATTGCAGATGCAGAAAGGAAAAACAGTTCTAATGGGGTTAAGAGTGCTCTGGTCATCTTTGTTCGTTTGGTCCTGCGAGGTGTTAACTATTTTCACTTCCCGTATCACAAAGTTTGTCCACAGCAGGAGCTGGTGGATCTCGTTCACTATGAGGACTGGATGCCTGTCCAGGTAGATTGGATCCTCTTAAAGTAGGAGGTCTCAGTAAGAACAAGATCTCTGCAGTAACCATCCAGGCCATCGAGATCATAGCAATACTGCTGCCATTATCACCAGCGGGTCCTGGTAATTCCTGAAGACATTCTGTGTCTGTGCAGTAGGACTGGGACTGGCGCAGCAGATCGATCAGCCTTCTCATCACATGTTCATGAGAGCAAACACTTTCACAGGGATTGAATCCACCTTCTGCCAGGATTACCCAGCTTGATTTTACTTGACTGTTTAAATCCGCCCGGACAACAACCCGCGGGGCAGAAGGTAGGGGCCAGGGCCCAGGCTCAGCAGAAAAACCGCCTGGAGCTTCTGGAATGCTGAGGCTGCTCTGGATGCTGCTACTGCTGCTGCTCCTGGCCTGCTTAGAATTTCTAATGTAAGTCACTGTTCGAATCCCCTGTGCCAATCAACACCCACAGGCCATGTAGTGTTGGACCCTGTCTCTTTCTTTGCTTGCCTGCACCTCTACGTGCTCTGTCCATACCTTGTGTATATGCTGTTCTGCTTATGCTGGACTCCACTCCCTACTCTCTCTGGTTATGCCATCCCAGTGGGAAAAACAAATTCCTTCTAGCTTTCCCTCTCTTACTGCACTCGTCGGGTATACTACTGTGTCTTGAGAAATAATGGCTGGAGGAAGTAGCAAAAGCCTTCTCGTTGCTCTGGAGTGCTAGCTGATAAATTAAACTCCTCATTTTGATTTGGAGGAAATAGTCCTAGAAGAGACTCCTGCTTTAAAAAACATATAAAGCTGCCAACTACTAAAGGCATTCATTCAGAGGGGTATTTGTTGCCAAGCTGGCTTGAATTCCCTAAGCCATGCATTAACACTCATCAGAAAACACTAATCAGAATGTGGCCATTGGAGCAAATGTACATTAAAATTTAGGGGCAGAAAATGTTGTGTGTTAAGTATTATTGGGAAAGTACCAAGTTGTACCTAGATATTTATTTCTTTGAAGTGCTTGCTGTATAAAAATTACCTACCTGACTGGCAGCTAAGCAGTTATTTTAATTACAAATGGAAGGTACATGACTATAATCTAAGATATTAGGTAAGCATGTCTGAATCATCCATCTAGAACAAAGTCCCTGCTATAGCTGGTACATCCCAATTGCAGAAAAAGAGTAGCAAGTAGATTCTTGCTACTCAAAGTGTGGGGTGGGGACTGGTGGCATCAGCATCATTTGGGAACATGTTAAAAAATGCAAAACTTTGAGCCCCACCCCAGATCTCTGAATCAGAATCTGCTTTTAACAAGAAGCCCAGGGGATTCATGTATGTGCACATACATTAAAGTTTCAGAAGGGCTGGTCTGGATCAGTGTGACTCAAAGAGCAGCCTGCAGACCACTTACATCAGAAACATCTGGAAAGTTCGTTATAAATGCAAATTCCCGAGTGCCACCCAGACCTACTGAATCAGAATCCCTACACGTGGAGTCCAGGAATCAGCATTCCAAATAAATTCCCAGGGGGGTTTTGTGTTCATCACAATGTGAGACCCATCCCTAGTCCTTCCACTCCCCTCAAGATCCATTAAGGACCAGTTGACACACGGTATTCTGAGCCCAGTACGAAAGGCTTGGATGATCCTCGTCTCTGCCATTTGAGGTTTATAACAACATCGCAACAGTTGAACATGTAGAGAACAAGCTACGGTATGAATACCTAGAAGGATTATATTATTGATTGATTTGCAATTCACGATGCATTTGATTCTCCCTTCCACACCTGTGAAATACATGCCTTCCCTGAGGGTAGGGAAAAACAGACACACTGTGCTCCTCCTGGAGCCTAGTAGATTCCTACTCCAACAACCATTCATTGTTCTGAGCCACTAGTGTCCTGTTCAGAGCAGATAGGAAACCAGTGATTTATTTCATTCGCCTTTTTCTGTAAACCGTCCCCCTTCCTCCTTGCACCCACCACCCCTTCCAAGGACCAGTAGGGCCCTGCACTCTGCAGTTCTGCCCAAGTCCAGTTCCCAGCACATAGGTCAGAAAGGCTCAGATTAAGCCCAGGCATGTGCAAGTGCTCAGTCCTCTGGGATGGCACAAGCTTTTTTCTTTTCCTTTTGATGTGCAAACCGTAACACTCTCTTACAGATAGGAGAAATCAGCCAGCATCTTTTGAAATTCAATGTATGACAATTGGAGATGGGACAAGTGTGTTAGAGGTCCAGCCGGAGGTCTCTATTGCTTCGTAGCCTTGATAAGTGGCAAGGAGGCCCTCAGGCCCTCAACAGCGGGCCTTTAGTGGAACTGTGTCTATGCTGGGCCAACCCAGCCCTGCCCTCAGAACTCACAACACAGACCAGAGAGGGATAAAGCATTCCCTTCCAACTTGATGGCTTCCCAGTCTGCGGATGCAGTTGCACAGTGCCTTGTGTTTACCCACACTTATGACCTAATCCTCTCAGCGATCTAGTGGGGTCATTATTTATCTCCTCTACCTTTCAACGAGAAACTAAGGCCAGGGGTTAGTCCTATGCCCAAGTTACATAGCTGGGAAGTGGCAGAGCTGGTCTTGAATTTGTTTCCTCTGATTCAAAATTCTAGTTTCTTTTTACCCAGCCATAATGCCTTATTTTTCTCCTGTTCATGAGCTAACATATTATTTTAACTAGACCAGGGATTCCTTTTGGCAAAGCCTTCTCCAAATTATACCAGGGAGTGCAGAAGTAGCATGTGTTACCCCCTTAGCAGGTGTGGTGGCCAAAAAAGGAGTTACTGCTTCTTTACTTTGTGGCTCTGGCAAATTCTCGGGAGGCGTAACTGAAAAATCAATGCCAGATGGCTGTCGTGGAGAAGTCTCTATAGCTCAGCTTCTGTGGAGTCACCTGGGGGGAACATCTTTGCAGCTGAGGACCATGGCAAGACCACTCTGGATCCCAGACCACACGTGCCTCATGGTCTGTTTGTGGCAACACAGGCCTAACTTGGCTCAGCCCTACTTCCCTGGAAAAGGCTAATATTGAAGCAAAATGAGGGAAGAGGACAGGTAGCAAGGACAGTATCCAGGAGGCATTACTGCTCATCTTGAGAGTCCCCCCACAGGCCTGGATGTAGATGGTGATAAACTGAAATAGTGACAGCACAAATAAGGCTCCTGTCTGCACAATCATTAGACTCAACAGATAAATGCAGACCTGTTGTCAGAAATGACAATCTGGGCATTACAAATGACTGGCTCGACACTGTGATTGCTGGAGCCGAGGTTCAGGAGGAAAGTGGAAACCTGAACGGTCACTGAGAGTCTGCCCTTTAAAGGGTCTCGAAAGAGCAAAGAGGGTTCCTGCCGGAGCCTGCTTGCTGTGTGCAGGAATGAGGTGGGCACTTTTGATGCATTATTCCAAGGATTTCCGCACATGCCCCATGCCTTCATCCTAGTGTGGAACAATTCCCACATATAGTGCGTGCGCTGGGGCCGCGCTGGGCAGTGACCCTGTATTTTTTTTTTTTCCTTTTGAAAATCACAGTTCTACACCCACTGCCTTGTATTGTTGGGGAAGGAGCCCAGGTTCAGGAACCCCATCTCTGGAGTCAGACACACCTGGGCCTAAATCTCCTGTGTCTTTTCCTTGTTCCATGTCCTTGGGGAAGTTACCTAACCTCTCTAAGCATCATGCTTCTCATCTGTGCAATGGAAATAATAATAATATCTACCTCAAAGGGCTCTTGTGAAAGTTGAATGAGATAATGCACCTATGTGCTTTAAAAGTGCTCTAGAAAGAATAGCTATTATTTTCATTGTTATCTTCATTGGCTTGTGCACGCCTCTACTGATCAGTTCCCTTGATTTTCAGTCTGGGGCTTCTTGAAAGTAAAGCTGTTTATCCAGAACAGGTGGGTCCTGCTGTTTTTCCCTCCCTAGAGCTTCCAGAGGAGATGGAAAGAGTGATGTGCAATGTCACTCTTTCTGGCTTATGTATGGGGGCGCTGTCACCCGCTCTGTGCCCAGAATGTTCCCATCACATGCATGGGTGCATGGTGATGAGTTCAAGGTTCAGCCATTGCCTCAGACAGGAGTCCCAAACAGGCTGCGATGACAAAAATTATAAAGGCTGGGTCCCACAGGGAGATGTGGGGCTTCTGTGATCTCTTTGGCAATCACAAAGATTCATTTACTAACCTCTGTGGGCTCCTAGATGACCTTGTAGGAGGCAACTGATGCCTCAGTGACCAAGTACAACTCACTGTGTGGGGCCACGCTAGTAGCAAAGGGAATCGTACATGCTTGTGTTAAGGGCCAACAATTACATTTCCTTCCAGATTGAATAAAACATGTCAGATATGGGAGGCAGATTGACTGACATCAAAGTCTTCGATATATTCCAAAACAGCTGCTTTGAGCAGCGGTTCTGATAGGATTTTAGAATGTATCATAATGGCAGCTCAGCAGGGATTAGCAGCTGCCAGGCACCAGCTAAGAATCTTATCTGCATGATATCAAGGTCCCCCAAATGAACCTGTTACCCCTTTTTACACATGACGTGTAGGAGCTCAAGTGAATTCCCAAAGGTCACTTAGATATCAACTGACAGTGCATGGTTCAGCCTGGGATTTGCATGAGTCTCTGGAGGCTGTGTTCTCAGTCTGGCACACAATCCCACTCTAGGATCAGTGTTCTTAAGAATTTGCCCTGCCTGCTCTTGGGTGTCTTTATTTTTGACAGGATCTTATCCTCATCATTAAAAATAAATGTTATATTCAGCAACAGTGGTGATTAAGCAAAACAAAACAAAACAAAAAACCCACCACCACCACCAAAACACAAACTAACAAAAAATTTCTTTGGGCCTAATTTTTCTCTAAATCTACAATGCTAGTCTCTCGAAAGGAATAAACACTAACATAGACCAAGGCACAGCAATATGCTAGGGTGACAGAAATGATCTCAGATGGAGCTGTCAGGGGTAGGGGAAACTCTGGAAAGTGCACACTGAGAAGCAGAGCACTTATTTTAAGAGAAAAGATACCTCTCTTTGGGGAGGAGAAGGCGGTGCTTCAAAAAGACACTGGAACAAGGGTGTGTCTGGCATTGGCGGTCTCTGGAGGTGGTGATGGTGGACTTCTTAGAATGAGGAGAGAGACGTAGCAGAATTGAGGTGCGGAAGGGAGTGAGTGAGAATGAAAGGGGTGTGCTTTCACTGTGGCTCTGAGAAGGTGGGCTTGCTCCTGACAGCACCAGCAACAGCAGCAGCAGCAGCAGCAGCAGCAGTAGCTGATCTTTACTGAGGGCTTACTATGGGCCATGTGCCCTTTAGCAGAATTATCTCATTTAATCCTTATACTCTAAAGGTAGGAATCATTATCTCTTCCATTTTACTAATGAGGAAGTCAAGGCTCAGCAAGGTTAAGTAATTTGCCTTAGGCTGCACAGCTGTAATGTAGTAGAGCCCAATTCAAACCCAGGCCTGTGGGATCTTAGGGCTCACGTTCTGCACATAGTTTTCTTTGTGCCATTCACCTGGCTGTTCCCTGCGCCCAGTCTTCTGAAGGTGGATATGTTTTTGATGCAGAGGGGACTGTCCCCTCTCATTGTCTGTCTATTATGTTAGAATGCAATGGACCCTCCACCCCCAGGAGGCTAAGTTTAAAGTGTGTGAGAAGTCAAAGACATGCTGAGTGGGTGAATTGTGGGCGGCGAGTAGCAGAGGAGATGGTGAGCAAGGGGCTTAGAAACAGGAAGTGGCAATGACATTTGTTAAGTCTCTCTCCACTTCCTGCATCAACCAGAAGTGGGTTTGAATTTGGAGGGACTGGGGCAGGTCCTACAAGGCCTCCATCCTCCCATCCCTGGATCACCGCCCAGGCTGCCTAGGGGAGGTCTCTGCTTTCCTTGCCTCCTCTAACCCCTGCCAGAAGCTTGTTGGAACCCTAGCAGAAAAGTGGGGACTGCTGGCAACAGGATACCCATAAAAAGGGTAATTCCACAATCAGAATACAGCAACACATTAAAAAAATTAAACACCATGATCAAGTGGGATTCATCCTAGGGATGCAAGGATGGTTCAACATATGAAAGTCAGTAAATGTGATACATCACATCACTAAACTCAAGGACAAAGACCATATGATTATCTCAATAGATGCGGAAAAAAAATTTGACAAAATTCAACATCCCTTCATGATAAAGACTCTTGACAAATTAGGTATAGAAGGAAAGTATCGACCCCCCTCCCACAACCAGGCACACTGTGCCAGCACCTTGGGGTCTGCCCAGTGACCTGAGGCATGGAGTTGAGGACTGGACCCCCCCCGCCCCCCACAACCAGGCACACTGCCAGCACCTTGGAGCTCCACCTGGGGGCCTGGGGTATGGAGCCAGGGTTGGACCCCCCTTCCACAGCCAAGTACACTGCCAGGGCCTTTGGGCCCTGCTCAGGGGCCTGAGGCATGGAGCTGGAGACCAGACCCCCCTCCCACAACCAGACACACTCTGCCGGCACCTTTGGGCCTGCCTGGGGACCTGAGGTCTGGAGCCAGGGACTGGACCCCCATCCACAACCAGGCATCCTGCCAGGGCCTCAGGGCCCTGCTTGGGGACCCAAGGCATGGAACCAGAGACTGGACTCCCCCTCCCACAACCAGGCACACTGTGCCAGCACCTTGGGGCCCACCTGGAATCCTGAGGCATGAAGCCAGGGACTGGACACTCCACACAACCAGGCACACTGCCAGCACAAAGGAGCATGCCAAAACATCACCTCCATGTGGGTGGCCCACCACAGCCACCACTATAACCATAGCTACCACGAAAGTGGCTAGATGCTACAACCACCATGCAGATGGTCTGCCAGCCACTGGAGTGCATTGACACAAGGAGAGTCACCAGCAGAGATAGAGAAAAGAAGAGGACATCTCTCTTCACAAAGCCCATTTCAGAGTGACAGAAGAAGCATCTGCTCTATGATAATATTGGAGGACCTGATCTCACCTTTCAGCATTGGACAGATCATCTAGGCAACAAATCAACAGAGTAACCGTAATTCTTTCAGAAGGAGAGAAAAAATCTAGGGTAATTACAGGTGGGAGGTGGGAGGGAGGGGGAATGGAAAGAGATTGGACAAGAGGCATAAAGATAGTTATGATTTATAGCAATATATTTGCTAGTAATATTGATTTCATCAACATATCTCAATGTTGAACCCCCAAAATTTGTATAATCAATTTTGCTTCAATAAAAATTGAAAAAAAAAAAAAAAGGAAAGTATCTCAACACAATAAAAGCCATCTATGACAAGCCCACCACCAGTATCATTCTGAATGGTGAAAAACTGAGGGCTTTTCCCTTAAGAACAGGAGTAAGACAAGGATGCCCACTCTCACTTCTATTTAACATAGTACTGGAGGTACTAGCCAGAGCAATCAGGCAAGAGAAAGAAATAAAGGGCAACCGGATTGGAAAAGATGAAGTGAAACTGTCCATATTTGCAGATGACATGATACTATATATAGAAAAACCTAAAGACTCTGTCAAAAAATTCCTAGAGCTGGTTAATAATTTCAGTAATGTTGCAGGATACAAAATAAATGCCCTCAAATCAGTTGCATTTATATAGTCAAATAATGAACTAACAGAAAGAGAAATAAAGTAAGCCCATTTACGATAGTCATGAAAAAAATAAAATACCTCGGGATCAATTTAACCAAGGAGGTGAAAGATCTCTACAATGAGAACTACAAACTACTGGTAGGGACTTAAGATGGCAACGGGTCTGGAGCGGCCGTGCCAGGAGACAGCGCAATCCTGAGAGATGTGCACTGTGATACCAGAGTATTAATTGCATTTCCAAGAGCAACAAAAGGCGAATAATTCTTTCAACAATGATCCTACATTGACAAACAAGCGGCAGCAGGTTCGAGGTTTTGGGGCCGAAACAGAAGAGGACTCCTGAGAGCACCCAAGCCCTGCTGCGGGAACGAGCGATCAGCCCAGACAACAAAGGCCAAGAAAGCCAGCAGAACCGGCGCAGAAACGGAGTGAAACACGCCGGACTGGCCCAACTCTGCGAGCTCTGTGAGTTACCCCCATCCCAGCCCCACTTGCAGGGCGAAGCCCGACTGCTCCCCGCCCACCTGGCTCCCGCCTACCACACCAGGCTAGGTGCCCACAACAGAGCTGCCTCCATTTTCTCGGGTGGGGGCGGAGACGACCGGCTTAGTGAGGGCAGGCCAGCCATCTCTGCTCGGCTCTGCACTGAGACATGCCGTTTGCTTACCTCGACGCGGGGCACCCCGGGGCCTGTGGACCGGCCTACAATCCCACTCTCCCCATGGATCTCTGATGGGGCTGGTAGCGTGGAGAGCCCCCGGCCAGCGGCGGGAGGGCAGGGAAGGGGAGCCCGCCCAGATCGTCTCTCCACCACTCCCTGGGCGTCAGCCCCAGATAAACTCCCTCCTCCTGGGAGGCAGATTCCATCTCTGGGGATCTCAGTTTGGANGCCCCAGTGACCCTGTATTAGTCTTGGAGGGCTGCAGTAACAAAGTACCACAAACTGGGAGGCTTGACCCAGAAATGTATCCTCTCATCATTCCAGAGGCCAGAAGTCTGAAGTCAAGGTATCGGCAAGGTCGCATTCCCTCCAGAGGCTCTGGGGAGAACATGTTCCTTGCCACTTCCAGCTTCTGGTGGCTGCAAGTGTTGCTTGGCTTGTGGCCGTATCACTTCAAGACCAACTCTCTCAAGACCTTTACCTTCATAACATCATTTGCCATATAAGGTAATGTTCACAGGTTCCAGGGATTAGGACATAGACATATCATTTGGGGGCCACCATTCAACCACCATGCCCCCCTCTGGATTAGCTTATCTCCCAGTAAGACATATTAGTTACGATAACACTAGCAGCTGGGGCGGGTACTCCTGCTGCACACCCATGAACTCATTTAATCTTCCCGACCACTTGGTAAGGCCAATGTTTGCATTCGCTTTCACAAAGAGAAAGCAGAAGCTCTACAGTCCACACTCCTTCAGCTTCACTAGAGGTTTTGGTTTGTGTCCTGTGGAGCATAAGGGTTCCCCAGAGGGGACTCTGAGGGGACAAGAGGGAGGATGAGATGGGATCTGGGCCCCTAGCCCCTTCAACCACAGCAGTTCCACTCTGATCTGATTTCTATGTTAGGGTACGGCACACAATTTTCTTTTCATTCCAAAGGGTTCCCTGAGAAAATAAAGTTTGAAAA
>NW_007729968.1:213520-213772 GCF_000696425.1 Galeopterus variegatus | reverse complement strand
ACAATGACCCTCCTGGGGTGACAATGATGAACACCACTGCCTACTGAGCATGCACCCATGAGGCAACCAGGAAGAACAGAATGGACCACCTCCAGTGACGCTGGCCTGCACCCCTTATCTCCCTTCTCTATAAAAGACCCTGAACAGCTCCCCTCCGGGCTAGCTTTACTGTTGCTACCCACCTTATGCACAAGTCTATCTCCTCTTTTAATAAAGCGTTGCTTGCTTTACTGTTGGGTGCATTGTTTATTT
>NW_007729968.1:210413-213340 GCF_000696425.1 Galeopterus variegatus | reverse complement strand
ATAATTGTAAAAGTTACAGATTAATCTTAAGACCCCTTTAGAAATTCCCATCTGCACACAAGGCATCAAGTTGACTGCTACAATGACCCTCCTGGGGTGACAATGATGAACACCACTGCCTACTGAGCACGCACAGTGAGGCAACCAGGAAGAACAGAATGGACCACCTCCAGTGACGCTGGCCTGCCACCTCTTATCTACCTACCCTCTAAAAGACCCTGAACAGCTCCCCTCAGGGCTAGCTTTACTGTCGCTACCCACCTTATGCACAAGTCTATCTCCTCTTTTAATAAAGCATTGCTTGCTTTACTGTTGGGTACATTGTTTATTTCTATGACTTTGGAATCCAAGAGCCTAATTTAATCACTGGCAAAAATTGGAAAGCTTTGGACACCAGAAAAGACTCTAGCTGCAAGAGGCAAGTGGCCACTGGGACTAATTTTGCTCCCATATCTCTGCTGCTGGTAGATCGCTCTCCTGCAGTCCCTGGCCTAAATTCTGACAAGGCAATGCTTTATTCTCTTTACCTTTTTCTGATTTTCCAAGCCCTCTTCTGTTTGGTTGAATTGTATCCACTTCTGTATAGGTGCACCCTGGAGGGCTCCTGGCTATTGTTTTTCTGATTTAAATCTAGTTGATACTTTTCTTCTTTATGCTGAAAAAAGTGGGAAGAACTGCTTTTATCAATTACTGTTAATGGAATAGGTTGGCCCCGCAGATTAGGACTAGGCTAAACTGGACTCCACTGCTCCTCTTTTCTCTTTATTTGTTTGCTTGGTTAGACAGTTAGTTTAGTACCGAAATCTGAATAAACCTTCCAATCCCTGCATTAACTTTTGTACTTTTAGGTCATTTGTTTAATGAGAGGGGGCAAGCCGAGCCTGGCCTGTTGCTAACATTATAACACTGCACTCTAACCAACTGAGCTAACTGGCCAGCCCCCAGAGGTTTCTTTTTATTGCCTTATTGTATATTAACCAGTTTAACACTGAATTTTGCCATCTTATTTCAGCACTTTCCCCCCATTGATTACATAAATCCCAGTTTCTCATATTTTCAATGAACCAGCTATTTTTCTTTCTGCTGATCTCTCATGTATCCATTAGCTTCAGCTGTGTAACAGACTGCTCCCAAACTAAGTGACTTAAAACAAGAACCATTTCTTTAGTTCACGATTCTGTGCTGGGAAGTTCTGCTTTGAGATAGCATGACCAATGTCTACTGGCTCACTTATGCATCTGTAGTTGGCTGGCGGGCTCTCAGTGCTCTAAAATGCCCTTGTTTACATGTCTGGTGAGTGGCCAGCTGCCAACCAGAGCAAGAGAGACAACTGGGCCCTGTGTCTCTCAGCTTTCAGGAGGCTCGCCCAGGCTTTATACATGGTGGTTGCTGGGTTCCAAGAGCAGCAAGCATAGACAAGCGCCAATATGCCAGTACTTTCTGAGTCTCTGCTCATATTTTATTTGTTAGATCTCATTGGTGGAAGCATGTCACATGCCTAGCAAAGTGGGAAGTTGTAGACATAAGATGTGAATAAATTGGGGACCATTACTGTAACAATTCACCACACCTCATTCACAAGTTGTATAAGTTTTGCACCTGCTAACAAATAACTTTGTCTTGAGAATTATGTTTTTATAGGATAAAGGAATGGCCAGGGGGAACACTATAAAACTAAAAGGGTCAGAAAAGTGAAGAGGCAGTTAGGAAGAGTGATCCACCCAGAGGCAACAGCATGTGCAAAGTCCTAGAAGTGGGACCTAGAAGGGGGACCACCAAGCCTGCTCCAGAAAGCTGCTTACTGTGGCTGCGACAACAACGAAAAGCAAGTAGACTTTGATTTGAAACTTCCGTCTTACTGGGATGTGCTTTTATTTAAACACAGAGAGGTAGGCTAAACTCAGCCAGCCCATTCTCATGTAAAAATTTAACTGTTTTCCTTTGCTGCTTATTCTTGCTTCACTGAAAAGGTTGGGGGGCAGGAAGAAAGGAGCTCTGATCTTTGCTTGATTTAGAATCAGGTCTAATGGGCCATCGGGGTCTAGAATGAAAGAACAAGGAGAAAGATAGGAGGACTTGCCTCTGGAGAAAGAAAGGATTTCTCAGAGATGGAAAAGGAAACTCTGGAAAGTAGTGTGTTGTAAGAGTGCATTGGCAGGGAGCTGGGCAACCATCCTGGGGAATTTGCCCTAGAGGGAGGGTATACCGTGGGAAGAACTGGGAGGTGGGGGAGACCGGACAAAAGACCACAATGAAGGGCCTCGTTCTGGAGTCCAGAAGCTGCATGGCTCCCACCTTGACTCAAACCAAGAGCCTCCCCTGTCCCCACCACCTGGTCACAACACAAGCTCTTCCTGCCACTGAGGCCAGCAAAGGCTTTACTCTGACAGCACCCAGCATCCAGCAATTTGCCTATGGCCTCCTTCCTTGATTCCTACCTCAGTATCTCATCTGGAAACCCCCCTCTCTGTGCCCCCACCCCCCCCCCGAAAAAGGACAGTTGGGGACCTGGACTGCTAGTGAGATGGAAGAGTGAGAAGAGACCCCCTCCCTCTATACCAACTCCCTAAGGTCTGAGGGACTGAAGCTCTGAATCAGCTAGAAAGCCCCCAAGCCTTCCCTGCCATAGAAGATCTTCTGTGAGATCCTGGATCAGATCAAACACCTAGTCTCTTCCCCGGAGGTAATTATTATTAATTGTTTCATGCACATTATTTCAAAAATCTTGTGTGGATTTAGACAAATTGATCCATAACACCCACAACTGTGTATTTCATATGTATTTTTAAACAGCTAGAGAAAGAAGAGGAAAAACTAAAACAACGTAGGTTCTTACAAGAAAACCTGATAAAAGTTGCTGTGTTGGTTCTATGAAAGTATTGAGTTATTTTATGCAAACTAACTTATTCACAGGGGTTAGTTTCAAA
>NW_007729968.1:201225-209547 GCF_000696425.1 Galeopterus variegatus | reverse complement strand
AGATTTTCTTGCATTTGTGTAGCCTTTCAGAATTTACCACGTCCTTTCACACATATGACCCCACAACCATTGGCGGGTTGTGGGCAGGAAGGTGGAATTCTCCTCATCTTACCAAGGAAGAAAATCAAAGACCAGAAATACAAAGTAACCTGCTTGATGTCAAAGACGATCTAATGATGGAGCCAGTCACGAAAACTCCAGGCTCCAAGATCAGTGCAGTTTCCCCTAATCCCCACTAAAGTATCTCCATGCACACCTCACAGGAGAGGAAAGCCGTGAAGCACAGCCCTGGCTGCAATTACAGTTACCTGCAGAGCTTCAGAGACATGCCAGGGCCCTGGTCCCACATCTGGAGACTCTGATTTAACTGGTGTTCACTAATACTTGTGCATCAGTATTTTATAAAGCTCTCCAGATGGGGGCTAATGTGCAGCCAGGGTTGAAAACCACTGTCAGAGAAATAAAACAGAAGGGCCTAACACAATTAGGCTTAAGTCTCAGGGAGCTATATTGCCACTAAAATGCCATGCATGCCAGAGACCGTCTCAAATGTCATGGAGGAAGAACCCAGAACTGCCCCTCTGATCTCCGTGTCCCCATCACATACACAGGTGCACACAAGACACACACATGGATATATACACAGATACACATACAGGCACACACACAGACATAGAAACACAGGCACAGACACACACCTGACAACTTCGTAATATATAAGGAACATGTTCTGCTTCTCTGGGCCAGGACTCTCCCTCTTTTGTAAATAATCCATACTTAAACCTAAACGGGAGTTTCCCAGGCTTCTCTCTCCACCTCCAGGATTACAGGTGTCCTTTGTGTTTATTGGATGCTGTTCACCACTCTTTTCAGATATCATTCCCTACTATTTCAGAGGACTACAACACCCAAAATGACCTCAGGTCAGCCAGCTCATGCTGCCCAGGAAAAGTTTCCCCTGAAGTTGTCCACACAGAAAACTGGAACAACTGCATTTCCTGAACTTCAAGTTTCACTTGTGCAAGCCACACAATGTTTTTTGCATTTGGAAAAGACTGGGTTAAAGTCAAATCAGCAATCAGACACCTGCCGTGTCTGGCCAGACCCCTGGCTGAGCTGGAGCTGGCTGTGGCCACATCTTCTTGAAGCCAGACATGCTGGGATGACGGAGGTAGCCATATGTTCAAATTCAGCCTCACCTCTGCACTCAGGACCAAGAGACAGCACCTTAGCAAGGCTTCAGGTTCCCAGGGTATGAGTACAGAGCATTCATTTACTCATCCAACAAACATTTATCAAGCACTTACTATGTGCCAAGGCACTGGGTATATGGCAGAGGCCAAACAGACAAAAAATCACGGAGGTTCCTTCTGGTTGGACAGATGGACAGACAAAAAGCAAGATAAATAACAACACACACACACACACACACACACACACACACTAACTAACAATTAATGCTAAGGGAAAAAAACTTGATGAGAAAGAGCAGGAGGAGGTACAGAGGTTCAAGGTAGAGTGGCCAAGACAGCAGGCAGCGTCTGGGTGACAGCGGCGAGTGGGTGGCACGCAGACATGTCTGTGAGAAGGACAGGAACAGAAGCACGGATATCCTGCAGGGGCAGAGGCCCAGTGTCCAAGAAATGCTAAGAAGATGCGTCGGAGGGAGGAGGATGAGGAAGCAGATGGGTCGGGCTTTTCCAGCCTTGCGGGGCCTTGGGCTTTTACTTTGAGTGGGAGGGGGCCGCACGGGGAGATAAGCAGAGATAAGGGGAACGGAAGGGGATGGGATGAGGGAGGGACAGACCACGTGGGGGTCTGTGGAGGGCAGGGCCCAGGGGAGAGAGCCTCAAACCCTGGGCACTTGCTCTTCTCTCTTGGTCACCCAGAGACCTCAGAAGGTCTGAGCAGGTTCTGTCGCCTCCTCACTGTGGGGACTCTAGTCCCCACCCAGGAGGGACCTGGCTCCATCAGATGCAGTCCCTGGCCCTGACTTTCTTCTGACCAGCCAACCCTTGTTGGATGTTGAAAGGCAAAGACTCCAGGAAATAGAGGGGCTGAGGGGCTTTGCCGACCTAGCTGGAGCTCCAGAGGTTGGGTGGCGGAGGCCAGGGAGGGGTTCTTCTACACCAACCTCTTATCAGGGCCTCACCCAAACCCCAACACTGAATGGCTGAGGGGCCCATCGGCCCCCTTTCAGGATGAGGAGAGACCCTGAGCTCAGAAACATCCCTCACTATCCGTCTTCCTCACCCAGAACAGAAGGATGGATTCAGGGCCTGGCCCTCTGGATGGTGTCCCACATTTACTGGCCCCCGACATCCAGACCCAGTGACAGGTTTAAGGTTACCCAGGCCAGAAGGTAGAAGGCAGGGACCAACCACTGACCAGGCAAGCATGTCTATTAGGCCACGTGTAGAAGCAGGTGCTACCAGGTGGATGGACCTCAAGAGCATCATGCTAAGTGAAAGAAGCCAGCACGACAGGTCACATATTGTATGAACTATCACTTATTGTATGGAATATCCAGAATAGGGAAATCCACAGAGAAAGCAAGCAGATTAGTGGCTGCCGGGGGTTGGGGGGCTGCAGGGAATGGAGAACAGCTGCTCAATGAGTATGGGGTCTCCACTGGAGGTGATGAGAATGGTTTGAAGCTAAGAGCTGATGTCTGCTGCTGTTGATGACAGAGTCGCGGCCTTTTAGGAAAACGCAGGCCCAGCTCTGCAACCTCAGGCATGGAGAGGGACACTGTGGGTGCCTGGTTGTCTGGACTGGCACAGGGGGTGGGGCTGTGTCCTTTGGGCAACAAGGAGTCCCCACCCACAGACTCCAGGAGCAGAGACTGTCCCTTGCCTGGAGCCAGTGGTCAGTGCCTGATGACCTTTTGAAAGAATTGAGAAATCACTACAAAGGAACTTCCTAAGAACGTGTTCCAGGTACAAGCCAGATTCCATTCAGGTAGAGGTGTCCAGTTGGGAACCAGACTTTGCCAGAGACCTACTGAAGGAGCAAGGTATCCAGGATGGTGAAGCATCTAACAACCTTTCTTTCTAAGATGAAAGGCCAAAGAATAGCGAGGTTTTAGCCAGGGAAGGGGGAAACTCAGGGAGACCATGGGTGATGTCTCTGACCATCCAGGCACCAGAAGGAAACTAGATCAATTCTGCATGGGCCCAGATAATAGAATTAGAACAAATAAGTGGAAATTAAAAAGTGGAGGTGTTATTCACCACTAAGAAAAATGTTCTAGGAACTTAAGATTGGTGACCAGGGAGGCAGATAGGCCTTACAGTGTCCCTGTGGGAAAAAGAAAAGGTGCCCCCTGGGAAGACCTCTCACAAAAGTCACCCCTTTAGGCTGATGCAGCCCTGAGCTGGGGGCCAGGCTTGGTGAGCTGAGCCCAGGCCTGGACAGGCCACAACCTGCACAAGCTGGACAGGCAGCCCTATGGGGGTTATGATAGGCCTCCCTAGAAGCAGTGTGTTCAGAATGTTCCAGTTACTATGGCTGCATAACAAACTATCCCAAGACTTAGTGGCTTAAAACAATAGCATCATTTATTTTGCTCATAAATCTGCAAAATGGACAGGGCTCAGCAGGACCAGCTTGTCTCTGCTGCACTCAGCACCAGCTGGGGCATCATCTGGAGGCTCTTGCTGTCACATATCTGGCAATGGATGCTGGCTGTTGGCTACATACTTAGGCACGGCCTCTCTGTATAACCTGGGCTTCCTCAAAACATGGTGGCTGTGCACCAAAGGCAAGTGACTCAACAGAGAAAGAGCCCAGTGGAAGATGTATTGCCTTTAGGACTAGTCTTGAATTCACATGGCATATCTCCTGCCATTTTCTGTTCACTGAGGCAGTCTCAAGGGGAGAGGAAATAGACTTCATTTCTAAACTGAAGGACTGTCAAGGTTCTAGGAGCACATGTGGGACTGGAAATATTGCTGCGGCCATTTTTTGGAAAACATAATCTGCCACGCTGCAGGGAGCAATGTGATTACTTGTCTGGCAGGGACCTAAGTGCACACTGAAGGAACAGCTACTGCTCAAACTGCCCCACAAAGCCAGGTCCCTGAGGGACCAATACCCCAACACCCTGTTTTTTCCAATAGGCCAGCATGACAGGGGGCCTGAGCACTAAAGTACTCAGTACTAAGGGGCCTCTTCTGTCGTATGGAAAGGAGGGCTTTGAGTGTCTAGCCATCCCTTGACACATGCTCTAAGTTCTAACTCAGAAAGACAGGCACTTTGAGGAATGTGTATATACCTCCATAGCTGTTCCATAGTGTGGCTTTGGAGTTAGCCCAGATTGGGTTCAAATCCAGTTCTGCTGCTGTGTGTCTTTGGGAAAGCTACTTGGCTACTCTGAGCCTCAGGTTCCTTAGCCTGTAAAATGTGGATGATACAGAACTGTCACAAGGATGAAATGATACATTCTGTATGTATAGTGCCCTGCATTAGAGCCCTGAAGTGGCTGAGTATGGCACTCAGAATGGTGCTCTTGGTGGGATGCCTGCAGAGAGGGGGGCTCGCACCACCCGGGCATGCAGCTGTCTCACTGGCCTCTCTAGGTCCAGTCCTGAGAACTTCTGCCCCACCCTACATGCCCAGACCGCACCTGCACCACGTCCAAGGAGCAGCTCACCCAGATGCAGCAACTCTGGACAAGGAGCCCTCTGTTCCAACAGGTCTGCCTTCCTAGCAGTCCTGCAGCTGAGCCAAGAAGAGCTGAGGAGACTAACAGGATTAGGTTAATAAGGTTGTGGCCACAGTGGCCTGCCTGTTTCTTAGAAGACTGAATTTTCCAGCTGGTTATTAAGAGGCAGGCTCTGCAGGATTTAGGCTCATTCCTGTGTAATTGAATCTCCTCCCAGATACCAGCTAAGGCACGGAGAGGTTAAGTGCATTTCCCAAGATCTCAAGGCCTGCCAGGCTGCCATCTGAGCTCCTCTGGGAAAATTCCTGGATTCCAGGACACGTCAGACCCTTTGGGGATGTGCTGGATCAAAGAGCTATTTCTACCAACTGGTGGCATATCTGGCAGCTGCTTTGAGCAAGGACCACAGATGAAACGCCACCTCCTCGTCCCCAGCATCCCAGCACTGCCCCTAGGAGAGGCCTCAAGCTAAAAGTGCAGGGCTTGACACCCTCATTGACAGGGATTACAGGAAGAACCTTGCAGGTGGGGGTGGGCTGGAAGGGGGTCCTTCAGCTCAGCTGTTGGGGGAATGGGGCTGAGAGGGGCGGGAAGCAGCACGGCTAAGTGGTGAAGTGCAGGGTTCTAGAATCCCATCTCTACCATTTACTCGCTAAGTGACCCTGTGCCCCAGTTTCCTCATCTGTAAAATAGGAATATTAAAAGTAGTATCTCATAGGTTTATAGTAAACATTTAAAAAGTAATTGACATAAAGCCCCTGCCAGGTGCTTGTTGCTAGACTCCTCTCTTGGCTTCTGGGTTCCCAGGGGCTTTGCCAAAGCAATGGTCCACAAGAATCCAGGTTGCTTTTCATGTCTTTCTCAGAACTGAGCAGGAAGATATCAGCAGCATTAGTTGTATGCAACCGGGACTCCATAGAGATGTGTGATAAGCACTTACTATGTTCCAGATGCTGAGCTAGGTATTTACTTACAAAGTCTAATGTACAATGACATCCAAGGTCATGCAAGTATATGTTACATGGGAACAGGCTCAGAGGCTCAGGGAGATAAGGACCTTACCCAGGGTCTCACACCAATGGCCAGCAAGTGATGGGACTGAGATCTGAACCTGGGTCTTTGTGACTCCAGTGTTCATGTTCTTGCCTTTAACTGACGATCATCCTAAGTTCCAAGAGAGAATTGATAGGAGAGTAGCTGAAGAGGCTGGTATTCCTCCTTATCAAGGGAGCACAGATGCCTCAAGACAAAACGTTACACACTGATAATGTGTAATTTATGTCTGCATCGCTTTTCTTTCTTTCTTCCTTGTTCAGTGCTGAGCTGGGCATCTGCATATTCTTTAAAGCACTGTCTGCCTCACTCTGTGGTAGACAATAAATTTCCACATTCCAGGAGGATCATCACAGAGATTAAGGCTAGCTGTCTTTAATGAATGAAGCTCTGGTTTTCAATGGAAAAAAGCACAAAAAGCAAATGGGACTTGCTAACTCCACTAATGTTTAACATGCATTTTCTCATCCTCAGCACTATTGACATCTAGAGCCAGATAATTCTTTATGGTGGGGACTGTCCTATGCATTACAGTGTATTTAGCAACATCCCTGGTCTCTAGCTATTAGATGCCAGTAGCACACACACATCCCTCCCCATTGCTAGTTGTGACAACCAAAAATATCTCCACACATTGCCAAATGTCTCCTGGGGGACAAAATTACCTGTGGTTGAGAACCACCGTACTAAATTTTAACACTATTTTGTAAGTTCTAATCATTGCAATCAGACAAGAAAATAAAATAAGTTAGTTCCCTTCCTTATATAACATACCAAATTAAATTTCAGATGGATTAAAGAATTTAAGGTTTAAAAAGAATCAAAGAATTAAAAGATATAGGTGATGTTTATCTGACCCTGTGATTTAAAAATTAAGACTTCTGTAAATCAAAAACACCATAAATAAAAGAGAAAATTCAATGTGACATATTCTATATGACACATATTACATGTATGAAGGTATGATATAGTCTACATTCTATATGACATATAAGAATTAATAACCCTACATTATAAATAGCTTTTACAGATAGACAATAAAACACCACTACCCCAATAGGGGGACACAAAAAGCAAAGGGCATGAACTGCATACAGACAAAAGAAGAAAGGCAAACAGTCAATAAACTTTTAAGTGTTTGATGTTTTTAGTAATCAAAAAATGCAGATTAAAATAATTCAATGTACCTTTGCATATGCAATTGGCAAAGATTGGTTTTAAATAGTAACATCCAATTGTGGCGAGAATGTACAAAACCAGGCACTGCAGATGGGAATTTATGTGGTTTTAACTTCCCAAAGGAGAGTTTGGTATTAAAACAGACATATTTTTGACTCAAACATTTCAATTCTAGAAATTTATCCAGAAAAAATATCATAAAAGTGCCCAAAATGTATCATGAAGTCTGTTTATGACGGCAGGAGACAGTCGGTTGAGTTTATGATGCTATATCCATAAAGATGAATACTACGCAAACTGGCATTTTCTGAGTCTAAGTGGTTCCTGGAGCTGCTTCAGCGGTTGTGTCTGGTGGGAAAGGGCTAGGGGACAAGAGCAGGTAAGACTCAGAGTTCCTCACTCCCATTTCAACTCATCCAGTTCCACTGTTGTCTGTTTTACATATTAGGCTTCTGGAAAAAATCCCTTAAAAAACTCCTACAGCTAAAAAGAGTTTGCAAAAGACTGTTGTAGAATAGTGTCATGGTGGGAAGAGCATGGGTTTAGGGATCAGGCAGATCTCATTATCGTACTGGTTCTGCTACTAAATTAGCTGTGTCACCCTGAGCAAGATACTTTCTCCCTCTATGCCTTGGTTTCCCCATCTGTAAATAATAGTTCCTATCTTATCATTACTGTTGAGAGAATTGAGACAATACATGCACAGAGGTGTGCACAGAGCTGTGCTCATGATAAGCAACAGTGAAGGTTAGCCATATTGTTTGCAATAAAATGAAATGCAAAAACGTTCACAGATACACTGCACAAAGATTACACACAGCATCGTCTTGTCCACGGCAGTGGATACACGGATCCCGTGTGAGAAAGAGTGTGTATATAGAAGCCAGCCCTCATTTTTGCTGGAAGATAGAATTACAGAGATACACCTTCTATAGATTGCTAAGACCCTGCGTCCTTGAATCTGCAGCGAAGGTCATCTGATATTGACCCACATTCCTTTTTGCAATGATCCTACGTTTTGACAGAGCCAGACTTCACCTCTGGCCTGTCTGAGAGGCAGGATTTATATCATCTTCAGCACTCATCTTGTGCACCGATGCTGGACATTTAGGAGACGATGTGTGGGTGTCAGTGTGATATATGTGGGATCACATAAACACATCTGAGAGTTTTCTCAAGGGAGCTGAGGGAAGGATGCTGCGTATCCCAGGATGCCAGCATCTCTTGAGCCCTGAGGATAAATAGCTCCGAAATGGGGCAGGGATGAGAATGCCCAACGTGCCAGCCATGTCTGCTGTCTCCTTTAATATAAATGCTTCTGCTTAGGGCCGGCCCGGTGGCGCACTGCTACAGTGCGCCACTTGGGAGTGTGGAGGCGCCCCCGCCGGGGGGTCGGATCCCCCGATCAGTACGGGGTCCCGCCC
>NW_007729968.1:196822-200277 GCF_000696425.1 Galeopterus variegatus | reverse complement strand
CGAGGGTTGCGATCCCGTTGCCGGTCCCCGGTCCGGTACGGGCGCGACACTGAGGGTTGCGTTCCGTTGCCGGACACGAAAAAAGATAAATGCTTCTGCTTATTATGGGATGTCCTTGATATTGTGATAGGAAAGGGCAGAATGGGAAAGGAATTTTAGGATGTAAAAAGGGCATGGCCTATATAAAACTATTTCAGATTTATCTTTCGTGAGCTGCGCTTGAGGCTCTATGATCTGGGAGCCGTCGAGTGGGCAATGAAATGTCGTAAAAAATCTCCAAATCAGTCTGACCCTGTCCTCTGCACCCCAGGAACACCACAGCCGCTGATGGGAGTGTGGGTATTAGGGAATTAGAGGGTTGAAATGATCCAGGTCAAGTACTCAAGTGTACCACAGAGTTGTCCAACAAACCTCTCTGGGAGTTAGGGCACGTTCTGTATATGGTAGCCACTAGCCACGTGTGGCTAGCAAGCACTTGAAATGTGGCTCATGGGACTTGGTGGATTTTTAATGTTATTTAAGTTTAACTAATTGAGGTCTAAACAGCCATGTGTAGCTTGTGGCTACTTTACCGGGCAGCTCAGTATAGTGGTTAAGAACACAGACTGGATCCAGATTGCCTGGGTTTGAATTGCAGCTATTCTCACACTTCCTTTGGACAGGTTACTTAACCTCTCTGTGCCTCACTTTTCTAAATCTGTAAAATGGAAATAATACTAGTACCCAAGCTTCTTCCAAGAATCACATGAGTTGCTGTGCGCACTGTGTTCACACAGCTCACAGGAGGTGCTCTCTATGCCGTAGGGCTGCACTTTCTCAGTTTCCCTCCTGACTCTCCACTCTGTTCCACTCTGCAGTGGCTCCTGAGTGAGCTCTGGAGCTTCCAGTAGGGAGCAGCCAATGCGAAGCATCAATAGGAATCCAGAGGGCAGGAGAGAAAGAGGCCAGGGTATTTATTTCCCGCTCCCTCCCTGCCCGTCACATGTTGTGTCCCTTCACTGAAGGCCACAGCCCCCTCTTCTCCAACTACCCTCTCCAGATTCCAGTTTCAGCTCCATGACTTTGCCCCTGGGGCCTTGAGGAGGTAGGAATCGACTCCCAGCTTTTGTCAGCCCTGGTGCTTTACCATCTGTCTTACCTGGTCTCTCCCAATCCTGCCCACGCCGTGGTAAATAGGCCCTTTCCTAGGTACTCCCCAGTGCAATGGTTCTGTGGAGGGCATTTCCATTTCTGGCCAGACCCGGAGGTAGGGTTCTTGTTCTCTGCTGTGCCATCATTCCACACGCCCCTCCCCCCACCGTGACCACCACCGAAACAGCAGGGAGTGGTGTGCAGGGGCCCTGGAGGCTGACTGGCTTCTCTCTTTGATGGACTCCTAAGTCTTATTCACTGATCTCAGCTGGTTGGCTTGGGACCTTTACAAGCGGGAAGATGTCAACAGTGGGAAGAAAGTGTGTTTTCTCTGCAAGAATCCCTGCTCCCAGAGGACAACTGGATAGACTTCGTTAGCAAGACAAAGCCAGAGAACATTCTAATTGCTGCTTTTCTACACTTCCCACGAGACCACTGAAAGCCTGAATCCATTTTCCCTGTTCCAGCAGGAGCTGTACTCTCCCCACATTCACCAGCCTGCCTACTTGTCACACACTTACCCACAGCCATTGCTGAGGACAGATGGGGATTAACTAACACAAACTGCAGCTCTGACAACATCAGGCCTCACTGGCTGCAAAGACAGCCAACGTCAAGGGTTGGTTGCTAGGTACTTGGGGTAGGGGCAAAGGGTGGACTTAAGAGAGATTGAGGTGAAATCTGACACAGTAGCTTTGAGTCTTGGAGTAATTGATCCATTCTATCAGCCAATATTTACTGTTTGCAAGGTACTGGTGTATCTGTGAGGGTTCATACTTACAAGTGGCAAAGGAAGTCAATTCTGGTAGATTGACGGAGAAAAATAATTAATTGAGAGTATATTGAATGGGTCCCAGAATGGCCCAAAACAGCGGAGAGCCAGGTTTTTGAAAATGACCAGCTGAGGGCTGGCCTGTGGCTCACTCGGGAGAGTGCGGTGCTGATAACACCAAGGCCGCGGGTTCGGATCCTATATAGGGATGGCTGGTTCGCTCACTGGCTGAGCGTGGTGCTGACAACACAAAGCCAAGGGTTGAGATCCCCTTACCAGTCATCTTTAAAAAAAAAAAAAAAAAATGGCCAGCTGAAAGGGAGTCTAAGCCAAAATCATGCCAAAGAGCCAGTCACGTGGCTCTTACCACATGCACACCGGATTCCCCAGCTCGCTCTACTGACCTGTTGCCTGCAAGAACTGGGTCCTGCAGATGCCACCACCAATGCATCCTCACCCATCTTTGCTGCTTTGGGTCACCAGCTTCTGACTCATAGTACTAGGTGGGTGAGACTGCTTGGCTGAGACTAGGCCACATGCCCATGTCCCCTGTGCCAGAAGACTGGGGGAGCAAAACCCGGACCTTTTGNGTTCGGATCCTATATAGGGATGGCCGGTGCGCTCACTGGCTGAGCGTGGTGCTGACAACACGAAGCCAAGGGTTGAGATCCCCCTACCAGTCATCTTAAAAAAAAAAAAAAAAAAAATGGCCAGCTGAAAGGGAGTCTAAGCCAAAATCATGCCAAAGAGCCAGTCACGTGGCTCTTACCACATGCACACCGGATTCCCCAGCTCGCTCTACTGACCTGTTGCCTGCAAGAACTGGGTCCTGCAGATGCCACCACCAATGCATCCTCACCCATCTTTGCTGCTTTGGGTCACCAGCTTCTGACTCATAGTACTAGGTGGGTGAGACTGCTTGGCTGAGACTAGGCCACATGCCCATGTCCCCTGTGCCAGAAGACTGGGGGAGCAAAACCCGGACCTTTTGGCTTCTATGGGCAAACAGATTTTGTCTCCCATCAAGATGATATGGCAGGGGATTCCCCAAACATAGAATAGGGGTGAGACACTGGACAGCCACTGCAACAGGGTATACATGAATGACTAGCACAGCCAGAAGCACAGCTTGGGGGAACTGGTGGTCCCTAAACTAGTGATTCTTAAATGTTAACATTCATGTGCACAAGAATCAATGGGGAAGTTAGATCAAAGTGCAGATTCATCACACAACCTGCAAAGGCCTGTGANGGACAATTTGGGCAGAGGAAATGGTGCGAGCAAAGGGACAGAATGAGATCAGCACGGAATATATAAAGGTGCTCAAAGTATCAGAGACTTACAAGAACCTACAGCAGCAGGATCAGTTAAGGCCTGGGAAGTAGGTAGGGGTGGGTTACCAAGGAGCTTTGAACCATTCCAAACAAGTTCAACTTTATCCTTTAATCCAATATTTTACAAACAGATCATCACCCATTTGTGGATCATGAAGTCAGTTTAGTGGGTCCTGGCCAGCAGTTTAAAAAAGTGACACATGCTGGTCTGAAGGCAC